>NW_022290925.1:0-57784 GCF_902635505.1 Sarcophilus harrisii | reverse complement strand
GGGTTTTATTAGCTGGAAAGATTTAAAAACACAACCAGCAAGAAAAAAAAAAAAAATCTTCTATGCTGTAGTTAGAATGCTGGAAAATTGCACTATTTAAAATTTCTTTCCTGTGGACCTTCAGCTCTGGCCAAATACAGTGCTTAAAATAACATTTTATCAGATTCTCAAAATTTTGAAAGCAATGATTAAGAAATCTGTCAATTAGATCATTATAAGATGGCAAGACAAATTCCTGAAACATTGGGGATAATTCAGAAATTTTGAATACAGAAAGAAAAGAAAAAAAAAAAGGAAAAATAAACTAGGTAAATAGCAACACCCCAAACTAACTCTTCCTTGATGCCTATCTTGTCCAGAATCCGTTCTGATCCTTTGGAAAAGCACCCCGAGGTATTAAAGGCTGTGTGGTAAGTAACCTACCCAATAAAATTTCAGAGATCTCTCAAGATGTAAAGAAAAAAAAGTTTTATTCATTTGTGAGAAGTGTGCATTACACATGCGAGAGTGCAGAAAGTGAGATCTGGGCACAAACGGCATGGGTAATATATATGTTCATGGTATACCATCCTCCCCTGCTAGCTCATTCTCATTGCCTAAGAATATAGCCTTCCATTCTAAGCTCTAAAACTACAGGAATGGGGAAACAACACATAAATTCAAATTTAAACAAAGACATGCCTTTACTGACTCTGAGACATGTGCTCTCAATGTATATGGGTTCGTGATGGGCCAGGCCAGTCTTCTGTACATTCCCAGAATTGTTCTATTTACCCATGTCCTGGGAACTGTTTGTCAGAGAGAAAAGGCAGAAAACAGGAACCTGATCCAGTTATAAATTGGTTAATTTATAGTTTCTTTTTTTTTGAAAAAATATCAAACTTTTCCCATTCAGGACCCTCTCTACTCCATACCTGGGTGTGGTCCTAAGTGTATCCCAGTTGTGGGGATTGTTAACAAGATCAATATAGCCCATCCCTCTGTTGCTGCTCACTCTTGCTCTCAGGAATGCAAGATTAAAACTCAAATTCTGCCTCACTGGTAGAGGGTGAAGGGAAGCAGCCATGGGGACCCCAAACAACCTTGCCCAAATGCCTCCCCAGCCCAGCTTGGGGAATGGGGATGGGTGAGATAAGTCCCCCCCAATGGTCAGCATTCCTGGGCCTGGCACCTGAAACTACCATTAAGGGAGATCCTGTTTTCCAGTCACTTGGCCTTTGCATGCAGTTCTGTCCAGGAACTGCCTGGGAAAGATTCAATTCCCCTGGCACCACTCAGCATGGCAGTGTGAGGTGAGAAAGTGAGTCAGCCTCTGTACTTGGTAAGACCACTATTCTCTGTTTTTTAATTGTGTATATGGTAGCTACATAATTAATGGCACAGTATTTTATCCTGCCCAGATTTCTGATTTGAAAAGAGAAATAATAATTGTTGTTGTGAAGATCACATGATTGCAAAAGATCTTATCATAAAACATGCTATATGAATATTAACTGCTTTATTGGATATAAATGCTTTATAATTGATAACTTTATGGAGTTTTTAGATGTGACCAACTCATAAATGATTTCTACTATGTGTGTGTAATTTGGAAATTGTTATTTGAGATATGGTAATAAAAGCAATTTTAAAGGGCTCTAATTAAAGCCACTAAAGGGATATGTAAGTGTAATCTCTTTGCACTGATAGTGTTAACAGAAGAGTTTGGGAACTTTTAGGAAGCAGAAAGCAATTTGCTACTACTTTTAAAACTCTGATTATCTAGAGTCCAGACTACAGGGCTTTGTCAGTTAAGCTGGGACTCAACCCTTTTCTGGCTCATCAATTCATGTGAGTCTTCTCAGTTTTGTCTGAAACCAAACACATCTTCATTTCTTACCTTTAATAGCATTCTATTATATTCATATACTATAACTAGTTCAGCCATTCCCAGCGATGAACATCCTTCCAATTCTTTGTTACCACAAAAAAATAATTACTGATGTGTATATATGTGTGTGTTTGTGTATGTTCTTATACAGCTGGATTCTTTTCTTTTTTTTTTCTTTAATCTCTGCTAAGATATGAGCCCAAAGTAGTCTCACTGTGTCAGGGTGCTCAGTTTGCAAAATTGGGGAAGGGCATAATTCCAAATTACTTTTCAGAATTGCTAGACTAGTTTATAGTTTCATCATAGTCCACCAGCATTATTGTGCACATATTCCCATAGCTTCTCCAATATTTTCCTTTTAGTCAACTTTACTAATCTGAATATGAGGTGAAACCCCAGAATTGTTTTAATTTCCAATTATCTGATTGGGTAATTTAGAGATTTTTTCCATAGAATTATTGATAGATTGGATTTCTTTCCCTTAATAGTGCCTCTTCCTTTTCTTTGCTTCAGATAGTAACCTAAAGAAACTTTTTTGTTTCTCTGCTATGTGATATGTTTTACTGCCCTTTCCCCTTGTGTCACCATTTGATAAAGATGTCCTCTATGCTTTTATCCAAGTTACTGTTGAAATTTCTAAAGAGCATAGAGCATGAACTGATCCTTAAATCATTCCACCGGAAATCTTCTAAACTGTCATCAAATTATTATTAACTTCTTTTGGGTTCCAGCCATTCAAGGAGTTTTGAATTCATTAGATTGCACCATTATCAGAGAGGCACTGGTAGCATAGGGCATAAAGCAATGGATCTGGAGTCAGTAAGGCTTAAGTTCAAACCTCACTTCAGAGGATGTTCCAAATCACTACTAATCAGAAAACTACAAATTAAGACAATTCTGAGATACCACTACACACCTGTCAGATTGGCTAAGATGACAGGAAAAGATAGTGATGAATGTTGGAGAGGATATGGGAAAACTGGGACACTGATGCATTGTTGGTGGAGTTGTGAACGGATCCAGCCATTCTGGAGCAATTGAAACTATGCCCAAAGGACAATCAAACTGTACATGCCCTTTGATCCAGCAGTGCTACAACTGGGCTTATATCCCAAAGAGATCTTAAAGAAGAGAAAGGGATCCATATGTACAAAAATGTTTGTGGCAGCCCTGTTTGTAGTGGCTAGAAACTGGAAACTGAATGGATGCCCATCATTTGGAGAATGGTTGGGTAAATTGTGGTATATGAATGTTATGGAATATTATTGTTCTGTAAGAAATGACCAACAGGATGAATACAGAGAGGGTTGGAGAGACTTGCATGAACTGATGCTGGGTGAAATGAGCAGAACCAGGAGATCATTATATACCTCAACAACGATACTGTATGAGGATGTATTCTGATGGAAGTGGATATCTTTGACAAAGAGAGGATCCAGTTCAGTTCCAATTGATCAGTGATGTACAGAATCAGCTACACCCAGAGAAGGAACACTGGGAAATGAATGTGGACTAGTTGCATTTTTGTTTTCTTTCCAGGTTATTTTTACCTTCTGAATCCAATTTTTCTTGTACAAGAGAACTGTATGGATCTGCACATATATATTGTATCTAAGATATACTTTAACATGTTTAACATGTATGAGACTTCCTGCCATCTAGGGGAGGGGGTGGGGAGAAGGAAGGGAAAAGTTGGAACAGAAGTGAGTGCAAGGGACAATACTGTAAAAATTACCCATGCATATGTTCTGTCAATAAAAAGCTATAATAAAAATAAAAATAAAACCTCACTTCAGGTATTTATTAGCTGAGTAATTCTGGGCTAGTCATTTAAATTTGTGTGCCTCAATTAATTCAATTAAAAAGTGGAGATAATAACATAACCTACTTCCCAGGATTGTTGTGAAGATCACAGGAGATAATATTTAAAGTATTTAGCACAGTTTCAGTCCTCTAATATTAGGTACTTAAAAATACTTATTCTTTTTCTTTTTTCCTTCATCTAGGGCACATACTTCCATCTTTTCCATAAGAATAGCATGATATTATACACAGTAACAACAAGATTATATGATGATCAATTCTGATGGACATGACTTTCTTCAACAATGAGATGATTGAAACCAATTTCAGTTGTTCAGTGATGAAAAGAGTCATATACACCCAAAGAGAGGACTGTGGGAACTGAATGGGGTTCACAACATAACATTTTCACTGTTTTCATTGTTGTTTACTTGCATCTTTTTCTTCTTTTTCACCATCTTTTTCTTCTTCTTTTTACTGGTTTGACTGGATTTTTCTTGTGCAGTACAATAATTGTATAAACATGTATGTATATATAATTGGATTTAACATATATTTCTACCATGTTTACCATATATTGGAGGCCATTCATTATCATCCTGCTCAGATTCAGGAGAGGGACATTTGCTGCTAAGAGATGGGCGTATCTGTGCTCCAACTGTAAATTTTCTGACCTCCTTTTCTGGTTCTGATTTCAGACTTTGTTTAATGAGATTATGTGTAGTTTTTGTATTTCTTCTGGGAATTGCTTTTCATAAGCAGTGAGCTGTTCACCAAAAACAATCCATCTTTCACAGTTATAACAGCCCTCCTCAGGTAACCATGGAGAAACTTTGTAAGCAATGTCCAGGAATTTCCTAATGTTTCCTAATTGAACTGTGCATCCCTGCTCTTTTATACATTTATATATAGTCCTGACATATGCTTCCCTGTCTGAAGGGAGACTATTTTCTGCCCCATTAGGTTACTTAACCATCTCCATTGCACTCTGCTTGGTTTGGAAACATGCAGTTCAGTGGGCTGCCCCTCTGGAGTCCTTGTAGAGGTTGTCTTGACCACATAGCAGTGCTTGACCAGGAAGTGGTCGCTCTGGCACACTGATCCACGTTTCTATGTCTGTTCCCGGGTGCCAGTTGTTGTGGTCATCTTTAAGAGTTCAAAGCATATGAGCCCTTTCATCTCAGAGGAGAGAGGAATGGGGCAAGAGACTCAGAGAGTGTGAAAAGAGCTCCAGTTTATTATGCTGTACAGCCTTGTTAATATACATTTTTGCAAGCATAATCAGCTTGTGAACAGTAGACAATCTCCAATCATCATTCAGAGAAGCATCTTGTGGTATCTGCCAATGGGAAGAGAGCCAATCCAGGAATTCAGCAACTCGCTCACAGGCGAGAGGTTCTGTTCAGGCATCCCTGCTTCCGTAGCCACTGGCTGTGACCCTCTGGCTAACCTGTTCCCATGATTATACATCATTGCTTCTTGCTCAATAAAGACGTTTCTGAAATGTGGCAGAAAATTTACTGTGCCTTAAAGGTCGAGGTGGCCTCGTACTCTCTCTCAGTAGAATCCCACAACTTAGTGGGGTGGGGGCAAGGTAGAAAGCACATTCCTTGACTAATGTGACTAAAATGGAAATGTTTTGTATGATTGCACAAGAATAACCTATATCAAATTGCTTACTATCTCAGGGAAGAAAGAAGGCAAGAAGGGAAGAAAAAAATTTCAAACTCAAAAATTTTTTTTAAAATGTTTAAAATTGTCTTTACATGTAATTGAAAAAAATTACTTTAAAAACTTATGCAATTAGTATGTGTAATCTACAGAAAAATTGCAGGAGATGCTAAAGATGAATTTGTATAAAAGCCCCCATTTAAAATACTTAGCTATAATTTCACTTCTACAAAAACAACATATGTTTACATTGTACTCCTTTATAATACTTTCTTACTTAACTATACATCCTTTATCCTCTTTAGTAGCTTTTCTAGCAAGTTTGCCTTCTGATGAACTGACATATAAAAATGTATTATAAATAAAGACAATTATCTTTCAAAATATGGATCCAATTTTATATACCACTATAGATATTGGGGTGGGAAAGCAGGGGAGATGATCAAGATCTTTTGTAAATTTGTGATTTGTGATTTCTTTTCATGTGTTGCTATCTGTAGCATAATGTAGTGGTATTCATTTTCATTCAAATTGAATAGTCTTAATTAGGATAAAAGATAAATTAAGTGATCACTGCTAGTAAATGATATAAAGTATTTATACTGCAGAAATGTAAGGTATCTATTTGATATGCTGTTTTACAAAGGTTTATGAATTACATAAGTTGTATTTTTTTAAATAGCAACAACAACAAAAGAAAAACCTCATGCAAGAGGAGAGGGGGAATATCCCTTCAGTCCGCATTTTATTCTAATAAATAAGATACTTTTTGTGATTAACATAGTAAACAGAATTATGACCCATGTGACAGATTATAAAATTTCAGATTTCACATCATTTCTTCTCCCATGCTCTTTATTTCATCCAAACTGGACTTTTCTGTTCCCCATACACAGGATTCCATTTCCTCTCACCCTTTTAACGAGCAGTTGTCCATGCCAGAAATGTTCTGCTTGCCTGTTGCCTTTTTAGGAATCCTTAACTTTCTTCAAGATTCATTTTACCTGCCAACTCTTATATGAGGTCTTCCCTGATTTCCATCTCACTTTCATTGGTGTTTGCCACCATTTCCAAAATTACTTTGCATTTATTTTGCACATATTTTGTATTTATTTACTTATGTATATGTTGTTTCTTCCAAGTAGATTACAAGTTCCTTGAGGTAAGGAACTCTCTGATTTTTGTTTTTTATCACTAGTGCCTACCACACAGAAGATATTAATAAATGTTTGCTGAAATTAAGTTGAATTGTCTTCTCCTTTTTGAAAATTGAGACATTTTCCATTCTTTGACCTTATAGCAGCTCTCCCATAATCTTTCATAGACCATTCTCCTCCATTAACAAAATATGTGCCAAGTCTCTCAGTAGCCTGGCATGTAGTTCATGTGAGCCTGTAATGTGAAGTCATCAAGGGAACTGGGTATAATCTTATCACGTGTCAGTTTATCTTTGGTTTCAACTCATTGTGAGACATTTTTATCTTGTCCTTTCTAATTCAGGTTAATTCTTTTTTATTAAAAAAAAATTAGGGGATAAACAATAGACCTATGATTTTATTGGGAACTCTCATATGAAAAATGGTCAAAGCTTAGTCTTAGAGAAAGAGCAAAGCTTCTTAAACTATGGATTGTGACTCCAGAGGAGGGTCACATAACTGAATTTGAGGATTATGAAATTATGAGTTACTATCAGCAAATATTTAATTTATATACCTATTTTATATACTTATGTACCTGGGGCCACAAAAAAAATTTCTTAGATGAAAAGGGGTCTTAAGTAGAAAAGTTTAAAAAGCCCTGGTGGAGAGCAGAGATATCCAACTGGTAGCTAAGCCGCCCACAAAACTCTAGAGGCCCAGACCAGCTTAAAATGTAACTGAAATATTTAACAATTTAAAAAAATGATAGAAGATAGATAATGTCAGTTTGTGGTTTTCTTCAGCATTATGCAGCCCACAGGCATTTCATTTCTATTTGAGTTTATTCCCCACTGCTCTGGGACCTTAAGAGGTTTAAGTGTCCCAGGATCACATAGCTAGAATGCCACATAGGCAGAACTGGAATTCAGGGCTTCTTGACTTTAGGGCTAATTATGTCGCCACTGTGTCCCTCTGCCTCTTTCATTGGAAAAGGATACAGAGCTAGAATGAGAGCTAACTAGCTCTGCCTTCTTCCTGTCATTAGTCATTATTGCCTCATCTACCCAAACATCAGACCTGTCCCTTTTTGATCTTCCTCTTTGTCCCATAGCTTTAACAACAGCAATAACAGCATATTAAAACTTTGTTTTGTTGTTACTATTTCTCAAGAGCTTTAGAGACACCTGGAACAATTGTCACTGTACCATGGCATACTTTTCTATTTATGTTGTTACATGCCTTCATCTCATCATCTTTCTATACATACTTTTTAAAAATTTAAATTGGTTTATAGTTCATTGTTCATCCACACTGGTCTCTTTAAAAAAACTTCCCTTTGTCTTTTTACTGAAACTCTTTTCACCTTCAGAATTTTAATTCTGTGAGTTTCCAGTTTCCCCTTTTCTGATTTTCCCTGTTGAGTTTTAGGCCTTGGAAACATGTTTTCTTTGAATGCTTCCCAATTTTCTACTCAAGCTAAAGCACTGCCCATTCAGGTTGCAAGATTTCAGGTAAATGTAGTCTTTTTCCCCATTTACATAAAAATAGTTTTCAGCATTAATTTTTATAAGTCTTTGAGTTCCAAATTTTCTTCCTCTCCTTTGTCTTCCCAAGACAGAAAGCAAGATGTTAGGCTATACAGATACAATCATGGTAAACATATTTCCACATTAACCATGTTGTGAAAGAAGAATCATGACATGCTTCAATCTGCATTCAGACTCCATAGTTCTTTCTCTGGGTGTGGATGGCATTTTCCATCATGAGTCTTTTGGAATTGCCTTGGATCATTATATTTAAAAGAAGAATTGATCTTTGCACAGTGTTACAGTTACTGGGTACAATATTCTTCTGGTTCTGTTCATTTCACTTAGGATTAGTAGTCTTTCCAGGTATTTCTAAAATTCGCCTTTTCATCATTTCTTATAGTACACTAGGATTCTGTTACATTCAAATGCCATTGTTCAACTTGTTCAACCATTCCCCAATTGATAGGCATTCCCTCAATTTCCAATTCTTAGGCAAATATAATTTTACCAGCTTTCAGAGTATATTTCATCCTTGATAAAACTTCATCATTCTATAAAATGATTTAAACCATGGTCCAGAAATATCAGTCCTATTCTTAGGCCCTGTCTTGTTCACTTCCTAAATATGTCTTTCTCATCTGAAGCTCTCAGTTTCTCCTGATGGCAATTATGTGTGTGCACACCTTTTGATCTCACACTACCACTGCTAAGTGTATATCTCAAAGATATTTAAAAGGTGGGGGGAAGAGGACCTATTTAGACAAAAATATTTATAGCAACTCTTTTTATGGTGGCTAAAAATTGAAAATCAAAGTGATACCCATCAATTAAGGAATGGCTAAGCTGTACTGTACAATTGTGATGGATGGAATATTATTGTGCCATAAGAAATGACAAGCAGGATGTTTTCTGAAAAATCTGGAGAGACTTCCATGAATTGATGCAAAGTGAAAGAATAAGAATTATGGTGTACACAGTAACAGCAATATTGTACAGTGAAGTACCACAATTGACTTAGCTATTCTCAGCAATTCAATGATACAAGAAAATCCCAAAGCACTGATGAAGCACACTATTGACCTTCAGAGAATGGATATTGTTTGAATACAGAGTGAAGCATGCTATTTTTCACTTTAGTCCTTTCATTCTTTTTCTTTTATTAGAGTTTATTTATTACAAAATGACAAATATGGAAATGTTTTACATGATTACACACATATGACCTATATCTTATTGATTACCATCTCAGAAAAGTAGGAAGGGAAGAGAGAGCAAGAGATACAATTTGGAACTCAGAACTTGAAAAAAAAGATGCTTAAAAAAGTTTTAATCTTTAATTGTGGAAAGAATAAAATATATTTTTAAATCACCTTTTATCCAGAATCTTTAGTTTCTTGCCCAAGTTCTCAGAATCTTTGGCAATATTTTCTAGATTCCTTCTGATAATATCATTTGTGCCCATATGACTGTGGGAAGATAGAAGTCATTAGATATAACAAGATTCAAGATGTTCTTCATCACATCTTACATAAACACTCCAGACAAACAGCAGAACCTGGAGACAAAACAGTGAGAATTGAATATGGAACACAACATAGTATTTTCACTCTTTTTGTTGGGGTTTGCTTGCATTTTGTTTTCTTTCTTTTTTTTCCTTTTTGATCTGATTTTTCTTGTGTAGCATGCTATTTGTGGAAATATGTATAGAATTGCACATATTTAACATATATTGGATCACTTGCCATCTAGGGGAGGGAGTCGAGGGAAGGGAGGAAAAATTAGAACACAAGGTTTTGTAAGGGTAAGTATTGAAATTTTTTTGAAAAATGTTTTTATATATTTTGAAAATAAGTTTTAATTTAAAAAAGAAAAGAAAAGAATGTCACTATTGTCAATATCTGGCTCACAAATTGCAGCTCCCATTTCTGGATTGGTATACTATTTGTACTATTTAATAGCCTTCTTTTCTTATGTTGATTCTCAATCAATGGTCCTCTACTGATATGATGTGTATGATACAGAAATCTAGAATTGGAAGGGACTCAGCAACTTTCTGGGCCAATAGTTCTTTACCTAAATGAAGTCCATGACCTTATTTTTGTTTTGTTTTCTATTTTAATAACTATTTATTTAAGTATAATTTATTTCATTTGTAAGCTTATATGTTTATTAATGCCCTTAAAAACATTCTTCTGAGGAGAGGTCTATAGACTTCACCAGACTGCTCAAAGGATCTATTAAACAAAAAGGATAAAGAACCTGATCTGGTCCAACACTTACACAAAAGGAATCATTGTAGCATTCCTTAGGATAAGTGGCTTGTTCCTTAAAGGATCAGTACCTTCTCCTTTGTGTAGACAGGGATCCTCAAACTTTTTAAATAGGGGCCAGTTCACTGTCCCTCAGACCGTTGGAGGGCCAGACTATAGTAAAAACAAAAACTTTGTTTTGTGGGCCTTTAAATAAGGAAACTTCATAGCCCTGGAGGAGGGATAAATGTCCTCAGCTATTGCATTTGGCCACGGGCCATAGTTTGAGGACCCCTGGTCTAGAGATTCAATAAAGTCAGTGCTTTATTTTATTTTATTTTTACTCTTTTTTTAAATAACTTTTTATTGACAGAGCCCATGCCTGGGTAATTTTTCCAACATTATCCCTTGCACTCACTTCTGTTCAGTTTCTTCCTTCCCTCCACCCTCTCCCCGAGATGGCAAGCAGTCCTATACAAGTTAAATATGTCACAGTATATCGTAGATACAATATATGTGGGCAGAACCAAACAGTTTTCTTGTTGCACAGGGAGAATTGGATTCAGAAGGTAAAAATAACCTGGGAAGAAAAACAAAAATGCAAACAGTTTACATTCATTTCCCAGTGTTCTTTCTTTGGGTGTAGCTGCTTCTGTCCATCATTGATCAATTGAAACTGAGTTAGATCTTCTCTTTGTCAAAGAAATCCACTTCCATCAGAATACATCCTCATACTGTTTCGTTGTTGAGGTATATAATGATCTCCTGGTTCTGCTCACTTCACTCAGCATCAGTTCAGTGTAAGTCTCTCAGGCCTTTCTGAAATCATCCTGTTGGTCATTTCTTACAGAACAATAATATTCCATAACATTCATATACACAATTTACCCAACCATTCTACAATTGATGGGCATACATTCATTTTCAGTTTCTGGCCACTACAAACAGGGCTGCCACAAACATTTTGGCACATACAGGTCCCTTTCCTTCTTTAATATCTCTTTGGGGTATAAGCCCAGTAGAAAAACTGCTGGATCAAAGGGTATGCACAGTTTGATAAAAGTCAGTGCTTTAATTCCAAATTGCCACAAAGATAACCACCCTATCAACAGAGTATTTGACAAGGGCTACCATTTTGTTTTATTTACTGATTATATCTGTTAGTATTACTGGCCTTTAAGAGATGATGACACAGTTCACCCACCACTAGTAGGATATTGGCCTTGAGCGTTCTTGCAATCTCCAAAATGAGGCTATCCTAAGTAGGGCTGCCAAGTGACCAGTTTTTGTCCATACTGGCTCAACATATCACAAAAAGCTAATTGTTTCTAATGATGTGTCATCTTCTAGCTGGGAACTTTTGCCTTTGCTTTGATGACCCTTCTTCTCTATCCACAGTGTAAGATCTTTGATAGGATGAAGGGACAAGGGAGTTCAGAAAAGAAGGCAGTGTAGAGTTGATTTTTGTTCACTAAAGGTCAAAATGAGAAATGAAAGAAGAATGAACTCATTCTTTAATTCAAAAGGTTATATTGAGTCCCTACTTTTTGCAAGACACAGGGATAAGCATCGCGGGACCAGATAGGCATAGGGACAGGATCCTCCCAGCTCCCAGATAAATAAATTCCTCTACCAATGCAGGCAGACTAGACTACCTTCTCTGAAACTCATATATTTTAGTGCCCAGGACACTGAGAGTTTGGTGACATTCCAGCTCCATAACCAATATGTGTTTGGCTAGGGTGACAGACTGAAAATACTTTCCTTTTGCCTTCCTCCATAGCCATCTCACCCACACCACATCTACACTCTAGGACTTTCCATTCCTCTCCTATTAGTTTCTATCAGTCTTCTCTTATCAGGTGGCACCTCCCTACCACTCCCACAAGTGCATTATTGTCTTTCAACCCACAATACTTCCCATCTCATTGTCTATAATACACCCACACTGAACTCAGTCCTAGTCACACCTGCCCTCTCTCACCCTTATCCCAGTCTGCTTTTCTATATTCCCTTTATTATCCTTCCCCTTCTTTTCCTCCTAACTATACTTGCCCAACCCCTAAGTCTTAGAAGAGCTTTCTCTATCTCTAAGATCCTGTAAACCTGTTTCTCTATGTATCCATGTAACATGTCTTTCTCTCTACTTATTTGATATCAGACAATCAGTAAGTACTTATTAGGAATCTACTATGTTCCAGGCACTGTTCTATGTTCTAGGAATACAAAGAAAGGCAAAAGGGAGTCCCAACTTTTAAGGAGCTCACATTCTAATGTGTTTATACATACATATAATATACATGTGCATGTATGTGGATGTATGAAGGAAACACCACCTTCTCTACAGGGAAAGTGGTCTAAGCCCATCAAAATAGCTAAGATTTTGAGTTTTCTTCATCTGTGGAGTCAAGACAAGAACACAAGGCCTTGAAAGAGCTTATAAAAAAGGAGAAAAGGGAAGGGATGAGATCATCTTCTCCCAATGCAACAACTGCAGAGCAGATGCAAGTTCAGAGAACATAACATACCTCAGGTATCCTCTCCCCAATCCACCTGGAGAAATAAATATTAAGGGGCAAGTGACAAAGTATGAGAATACCTTTCAAAAGGCATGATGATGACCACTTATCTGGGTGACTACAGCATTCATACAAATTGTGAAGATTGTAGGGAAATTGATGATCTACATCCCTCCTCACTCTGCCCCATTTTATTGAGGAGATAACTGGTACTTGCATTAACTATGCTAAAAATTATATTTAATTGACTGAGTCTGAACCCACATATATGCATTTAATTATGTTCATGGTATGAGTGTGTAGCAGGGGACCAGAGATAGCTATGTAGTTTGAGCCACATAAAAAATGGGAATTAACATGAAAGATTTTTATTAGTTTTTCTTCCTGACTCCAAATCCTAAACTGTTGTTAGAGAATCCCTCTCTAAATGGAACATATATTACAGTCAAATTCCTGTTTAAAAAAAAAAAAACAAGAATTTAAAAGGAAAGTCCAGTCACTCCCAAGACACTAATAAACCTAACTTTCATTGCATTATGATGACCTAATAAAACATCAACCCCTAATCTGTTATAAATAGGTAGATATATGAGGAGGAGAAGAGAGGGAGAGAGAGAGAGAGAGAGAGAGAGAATCTTCTCAGTCTTTTCTTTATACAAATTTAAGTAAGGTTGATCTATTCTATCTTCTCTCTTGAATCTGGAAGCCAGAAATACCCTAAGTGACTTAAGTGCTTTAAAAGTCCTGACGAAGACTTGAAACTTAAAGGGAAATTAGTGAATTATAGTTCTCTCATTTCTTGCCAATTCTACTCCACCTCTCTTGGAAGGTAGGGTTTTTATCTCTACCCATGCCAATGGGCTTTGGTGCTAGCCTGAGGCAGTTCTTACCTAAATTATCCCATCATTCCTTGGTCTCTCTTTCATGTCCTTTCCTCTGAGAGCAGGTGCAGTGGATCAGCCCTGGATCTGTAGCCATGGGATCTGAGTTCAGTCTCACTTCTATTTATCATCTGTAAGAACCTTACCACCTCATTTAGTAATTCTGGACCTCAGCTTTTCATCTGGGAGAAGAAACTTCTTAGATTCCAAGGGAAATGTAGATGTGGAGATGAGCCACATGTCTACCCACTTCATTCCTTCATACCTTCCTGCCCCATGGATTAGTTATGTCCTATGCCTAAAAGACCCTTACATACTAAATGCTGAAGAACTTCCCTCCAAATCATTAAAGTCCTTGACTTTAGGACCAACAGATGTGAGTTAGAGTCCCAACCCTGCCATAGAAATATTTTCTCTAGACTTTTTTGTGCACATTGTTTCCCCAATTAAAAGCAAGTTCCTCCAGAGCAAGGACTTCTTCTTGCCTTGTTTCCCCAGGGCCAGTATGAAGTCTAACACAAAATAGGTCTTTTAATAAATGCTTGTTGTTTCCTTGATTAATTGAGCAAGCTAGCTGATCTTTTTAGACTTCAGTCTCCTTACCTAAAAATCACTTCCAGCTCACTCTCAGATCTATTCCATCTGCATGTTGGCTACTCACTCCCCACCTTCCAGACCCTCTTCATGTTTTATCTTCCTCTATTAGAATCTAAGCTCCTTCAGAATAGGGACAACCTTAGTCTTCTTGGTTTTGCATCCCTAGAATTTAGTACTGTGTCTAGCACACAGTAGGTGCTCAATAAATGCTCTATCTTGCTCTGCCCATCTGTCTATATATCTTAGATCTATCTAAAAGACTGCAAGGTAGCTTACAGCTCCAGTCCCTGTAGTCATGACCATTATACGTTGCCCATCCAAGATCTATGTGTGGGCACCAAGGAAACAAAGATAGAAATAAGTAACCCATTTCCTTTAATAAGCTTTTATTTGTGCTGGAGTAGATTACTGACTGATGGTTGAGTGTACATTCAGGGAGGAATTCTGAGTCACGTTCTTGTCTTGACCCCTGTCTTGAGCAGGCCCCAGTTAGTCTGCTGAAGGTCAAAGCAGAGGGAGGAACAGTGTGCTGGCTTGCTCCCCTGTGACTTTGGCTCCTTCTGCCCCACAGCAAGATCTGAATGCTTTTCTGTAATTCCTCCACCCCTCTCCTGCAGGGTCCAATAGCTCTCTCCTGACCTGTAAATCAGTTCATGGGGGCCTTTTCTAGGATCCAAGAAAAGACACACCCCATGGTGTTGCTTACTTAAATCTTTCTCTCCAACCAGGTATTCCAAGAATTCTACCCAAGGATATCAGGGATGAAGTTTGCCTTTCCCAGTCCCTAGGGACCATCCCTTAAGAAAACAGACAGTGCTATTTGATAGCGGTGCTGAGGAAGCACATTCAGAACTGGCATTCCGAGCCCTGATAAACATTCCAAGAGAAACAATGCCTAGGCCGGCTCTACTGGAAGGGAAACTGAAGACCCCAGACTTGCAGTGCTGGTGAGAGTGTCTACCTCCATCTCACAGCTTTGTAAGTACTTTTAAGATATACCACACCAAAGGGCTGTCTTCCCAACTAGAATATGGGCTTCCTGGTTATAGGAACCATACAGTTTCTTGATATTTGAAAAGATGTACATGATAGGATTGTTTGAGTGACCCCACTGCCTGGAAACCATCCAGGTCTTTATTCAGCCAACCACAAACCATTTATTTTATCTAAATCCCAAAGGGTCCTGTAAGAAAGGGAAAAGGGGAAAGAGAATCACCTCCATATTCCTTTTAGGGAAACTTTGGGGCAGGGAGGAGGAGAGAGAGAGAGAGAGAGAGAGAGAGAGAGAGAGAGAGAGAGTGTGTTAGAGTTTCAAGGTATAATTTGAAAGAACACTGAAAGTTAAGAGCCTACCACTAACTATATAACCTCATTCAAAGTACTTCTCTCTGGATCTCTCATTTTCTTCAGCTATAAAATGACAGGGTGGCTCTATATAGTTGATCTCCAAGGTCCCTGCAGATAGTGATATTGTACCACCTGTGGTCAGTTTGATTGAAAACGGTGATTTCAGTCAAAACAGTTCCGTTACAGTTCAGTCACCATAGGCAATTCAAAACACTTTCCATCTAGTGGCCATATGGGTGTGGCAGTTAGGATTTCCCATGCCAAAAATCCCCACCCAGACTATAGGATCATAGATCTAAACCTAGAGGGGCATTAGAGGTGGTCTTCTAACCCCTCCTCTTCATTATACAGATGGAATAATAGACTGCCTTGGAAGGGTCCCTTCTTCAAGCTTGAAGGTGTTCAAAGGGAGGCTGGGTGGGTGATCACTTGTCAGATCTCTTATAGAGGATATTTTTGTGACATGATGTAGTGGATAGGTCTTGGAATCAAAAGATATGAATTCAAATTCAGCTTAAATCAGTTGTTAGTGAATGTTAATCTATCTGGACCTCAGTTTCTTCATATGTAAAAAAGGGGTAAGACCCACTGGTCTTTGTGGTCCCTTCATAGAATCTGTAACTCTGTGGTTTTATGGTTGCTAAGTGGGGGACAAGAGAGAAGAACATGATTTAAAATTCCTCCCTGAATTTAGAGTCTTATGATTTAAAATTCTTTACCTAATTTGTCCAGAGTGACACAACTATTTAGTAGCAGAACTGAGATTAGATTTCAGGACTCCTGAATCCTAGTTTTTAAGTGTCATATCATTATTTCCATAACCATTATTTCATTACCTTTTACCTGGATTATTGAAATAATCTGAAGTAATCTCCCCACCTCTCTCTAGTATCTAGTCCTCTACATTTCTAGATATCACTGGCAAATTAACCTTCCTGTTACACAGATCTGATCGTCTTATTTGCTTGCTCAAAGAACTAGATAGATTACATTGCCTACTGAATAAATTTCAGACTCCTTAGTCTGTCAGTTAAGGGTCCTTCAAAATCAGATCCCTGCTTATTTTTCACTTTTTCTCCTACAAACTCAATACCTTTTAGCCAAACTAGACTGCAATTATACAAATATATCCCATAGTTTTCTGCCTCAACTCTTTCTCTTGTCTTTCTCTACTCCTTGCATGTCTTACTCCACAAGTCCATTCACTGAAATCCTACCCTTTCTTCAAAGTCCAGGTAAAATGCAATTTTCTCTATACAACCTTTCTTCCTCTACCCAAGAAATGAGCATTTCTCCCTCTGAACTCTCATAGTATTTTAAATGTAATTCCCTTGTGCATATAAGTCACTAAGTGGTGCTGGTAAACATAGCAGATTGAGCTGCAATCATTCCATAAGCCAAAGGGAGCACATTGGGACAGGTATCCTTCTTTCCTTTGAATAGAGGGCACTTTCCTAACTGCCAGTTCTGCCTCAGTACTATGACTTCCCTTTCTAAGCAAGGCACTTCCCTTCATTTCTTGGAGCCATAGCTTCCTTTTGAAACTCAATATCCCTAATGTTTCCCTGGTAGTGGGAAAGTTGGGTTTAGCTCACTTGAAGACTAGAATTATTACCAGCCACTTTTTTTTAAACATTTTAATTTCTAAGATCATCTGGGCTTTTTTTTATTCTTTCCCCAGCCTAAAATAATCCAGTACCATTCACCCTGCTCTACCCTATTGGCTGCATCCCCAAGTAGAGCTGCCTACTCATATGGAACAAATATTTCATCTCTCTAAAACCAAGTTGGCTCTTTTTTCCTTCCCTTCATTAAAATACATGAGCATTAAATATATATGACATGCAGCTTAGAAATTTCTTCTAGCCAACTGGGTTTTATGGTAAATAAATAAAATCTAAATTGAAAGTAACAGATAAAAGACAAAGCAGTGATGAAAGAAAATGTCTGGCTCACTTGAAGACTGGCATTACTACCATCTCACTTTAAAAAAAAAACAGAAAACATTTTTGGTTTCTAGAGGTATCTGAGCTTCTTTTTTCCCCCTTCTTTCCTAACACTCCAGTACTTTGCCACTCCACTTTGCCCTAATGGCTCCATCATCAAGTAAAGGTGCCTACTCATATGAAACAAATTTTTCATCTCTAAGACAGAATTGACCTCTTTTTCTTCCCTTCCTTAAGATACATGAGCACTAAATGAAATATGACATGCAGCTTAGATATTTCTCCTAGTCATCAGGGTTTTATGGTAAATAAATAAAATCTAAATTGAAAAATAAAGGGCTAACTAGTTTCCATGCTTGGCTACAGATAAATAAATAGATAGACAGATACACAGGTAGATAGCTAGGTACATAATTAAACATAAATAATAAATAGATGTTCTGTACAAATATACATGGATAAATAGATACTGAAACATTTATCAATACTTTGCTATGTACTAGGCATTGTGTTAAATACTAGTTAGGTCAAGTCAACAATCATTTATCTAACACCTACTATGTATTATGTCAAGTACAATATCAAGGATTGGGGATTCAAAGAAAGGCCAAAAAAATTTTTTTTAAATCCCTCCTTCAAAGGTGTTCAATCTAAAGGGGAAAGGAGGAAGGAAATAAGCATTTATTAAAGCCTTATTATGTGCCAAGCTTTGTACTAAGTTCTTTACAAATATATCTCATTTTGTCCTTATAATAACCCTGAATTATTCCTTATTTTACAAGATAGGTTATTCCTATAATTTAGGAAACTGAGGCAGACAGAGGTTAATTGATTTCCCAGGATCACAGTTATTAAGTGTCTGAAACTGATTTGAACCCAGAACTTTATCCACTGTGTTGCCTGAATGCTGCTATTAGAAAAGAGAACATTCAGATAACTATGTTTATAATATAAGACAAATGGAGGGAACTGAATGTGGATCACAACATAGCATTTTCACTCTTTTGTTGTTGTTTGCTTGCATTTTGTTTTCTTTCTTTTTTCTTTTTGATATTTTTCTTTTGCAGCAAAATAATTGTATAAATATGTACACATATTGATTTAACATTTTTAACATGCTTAACATATATTGGATTACTTGCCATCTAGGGGGAGGGGATTGGGGAAAGGGAGGGAAAATTTGGAACACAGGATTTTGCAAGGGTCAATGTTGAAAAGTTATCCATGCATATATTTTGAAAATGAAAAGTTTTAATTTAAAAAAAGACAAATGTGGGATAAGTCAGAGATAATCAACAAAGAGAAGCCACATTAAGGGAGAATCAGGAACATTTTCCTAAAGAAGGTGGGATTTTAGCTAAATTTCAAGGAAGCTGGAAGGCAGAAATGAGGAGGGAGCGGTATGAAGGATGACCAGGACAAAGGCAAAGATTAAAGAGAGGGTCTTGTTGGAGGAATAGCAGAGGTTACTGCCATTAGAGTGCAGAGTATGGGGAGATGAATAGGATATAAGAAGATGGGAAAGGTGGCAAAAACCTAGGCTATAAAAGTCTATTTAAATACCACATAAAGGAAATCAGGAGTTATAACTTGATAGCTGAGTGGAGGATGAATTAGAATAGGGAGAGACTTGGGGCAAGCAGACCCACCAACAGTTATTGTAATCGTTAAGGTGTGCACCAAGGTGGCAGTGCTAGAGAACAGTATGGGACCTATTCAGAATATGTTTCAAAGGTAAAATCAATCAGATTTGGTAACAGATTGGATGGGGTGGGGCAGGAAGAATGTTTCTGAGATTGAGTGAACAGGAGGATAGAGATGCCTTTGAAAGTAATAGGGAAATTTGGAAGGAAGGAGGCAATGTCATCTTACTGAGAAGAGTATTTTGTTAGTTGATTCTCAGTGATCAGGGCTGACAAATGGCAACTGTCAGTGGGACTACATTTTTGTTGGAAGGATCTATGTTAAATCTATATAAGTTAGTGAAGGTCTCCTTCTGATCTCCATCACTCACTTTTTGCCTTTTCCCTTGCACCATTTTTCTGAATGTAGCAAAAATATGGGGTCAGGGATTTCTTTCTTCTCCTTTGCACGTGGAAGAGATTAATGTGTTTGTCCCATTGGCTCAAGAAGATAGTTCATAAACAATGTTCATGTCTGATTGTATATTCTGGACTTCTTTCTGGAAGACAAGGTGATTTTTAATTCACTAGGTAGTGTGATCATGGGGACTAGCCACAAAACCAGAGAAAATTTCCCAGGAAATATTAGCTTTGGAGGGTGTCTCTGAGTTCAAAGCGTTGTTTACCAGGGATGTCCTCGATAGACTGCTTCTAAGAGGATGAAGAGCATCTCCAAGAGAATCATGTTGTAGCTGATTGACTAAAGCTAGACTGGGAATGATGAGAAATGGATTTTATCATATTTTATCAGCACCTGCCATTTCGATGAATTTGGGGACATGGCAATCCATAGGGAAAGGGATATTTTTCTGGCAGCTCTCTTCATTCTTCAAAGTGTAATTACTTTCCAAGGATACTCCAATAGGTTGTTTGAATGGATTATGTGTTTCTCTATCTGCACATAAGCTCCTTTCAATTAAATAAAGTCTATCCCATACTCAATTTGGAAAGAGTATCACTTTTCATTCAGAAAAATCTAGACAGGAATGATCCTAAGCTTTATTTTGGAGATTTTCCTAATCCCGGAGTATAATGAGCCAAAGAGAGAAGACTCCCAAAATTGGACTCTCTCCATGTAAGCTATGAGTCTTTGAAGTGAGAGAAGCCTTGAGTTACAGCCTTATCTTCATCATCATGCTCTAAAAGATAGGAAAAATTAACTAGAAGTATTTTGGGTAAAAATGCAAATCCCTTTTATCTATCTCCTTTTCTCAGCTATTTTCTTGTCCAAAATAAAGGCTCTGGTGATAACCTGCACAAACATTTAGTCCAAATTATACTTGTTCTCCATAAAGAAAACAGATGGCAATGTGTTTGTTGATATTGTAAAACAGAAATCTTTGAGACTATCATCAAAAATCAACCTTAAAGCAATTAGAGCTAGACAGGAGCAAAATAAGCAGTAATAATAATGATAAAGGACATTTGTATAGTGTTGGGTTTTTAAAAGATTTTCATAGCACTTTATAGGCATTCTCTCATTTGATCTTCATAACAATTCTTTGAAGTAAGTTGTACATGTATCATTATTTCCATTTTACAGATCAGGAAACAGAGGGAAGTTCAGAAAATGATTTGTCTATGGTCATTCAGCAAGTAACTGAGGTAGAATCCAAAATTGGGTCACCTGCGTCAAAATTTAGCACCCTTTCAGCATTGCCATTCCGTATTGCCTCCTTTTTGTCATCTTCCTTCTATGTCATTGTTTTACACTTGATGCATCTTCCCCTTTTTTCCTTATCCCTTGAGAAATCCTGGAGCTCTAATGATACCTTTGTCTACTCAGCATCATGCCCCTCCCCATAGCCATTCTGGATCTACTCTCTTCTTCCAAGAACAAACATTAAATTATTCCTCTCCTGCCAAAACTTTTATTCTCTTGGTGCCATCAAACTAAAATTCTGGGATTTCTGGGATGAGGATAATTCCTTTAGTGGAGCCAAGATGGTAAATTAGAGGCAGCAATCCCATTGCCAATCCCTCTCAATATGTCCCTTCAAACAACTTTAAAGTAATGCCTCTAATCAAATTTTGGAGCACCAGAGCCAGTAATGTTTAGGGTAACATATGACTTAGGGGGTCAGCAGGACAGGTCTGTGACACCGAGGTGGATGGTGTATCTGGAGCACATGTATCAGCATTAACAGTGGCTGCAATAGTAGCAGCTTTGGAAGCTGTTAGCCCAGAGATGGTAAGGGGGTCAGACAACTGCCCAGAAACGGATCACAGAGTACCTTTTGCTGGAATTGGGTGCAGCTGGTGCTGATTGGCAACTCATACACATTTTGGGATCATAGTTTCAGAGTAAAGAAGAGCACAAGGAAACAGGAACCTTAGGTGCATTTTCAAGGTAGAAATGAGGGTTAATGCTTGTGGCTTTAGGTAACAGGGGCTCTTCCTGGATAAAGACTGGAACATAGATCAAGACAGAAGTGACCGTATCTTTCCCCAAGTCATAACTTGAGAGGCACCAAAAAATTGCAGACCTCCATAACCAGCTCTGAAAATAGCAGCATGAAAAGTCCTGAACTTGGGGACAATACTTCCTCATCCTTAGATGAGTGGAGCCAATTTTAACATAGAGTTCAAAGTCAAAAAAAGACTGGAAAATAAACAAACAAACAACAAAAAAAGACCATAAAAAACTAGTAGTGTGGCAGGGAAGACCAAGACACAACTCAGAAGACAATAATGCAAAAAAAAAAGCTATAAGTAAAAATTGCTTATAGATTAAAAATTGTTAATTGTATTCAAGCCCAATAAGAAGTCTTGGAAGAGTTAAAGAAAGAAATGAGTGGTGTAGGAAAATTAGGAAAAGAAATTAAAATAATGCAAGAGAAATATGAGAAGAAAATTAACAGCTTGATAGAGGGGCACACACACACACACACACACACACACACACACACACCCCTGAAGAAAATAACACCTTAGAAAATAGAATTGCCTTAGAATTTCAAAGAAATTAATGAAAAAAAAAGCAAATGAAGGTGGCCTAGTTGTATCAGATTTAAAACTATATTATAAAACAGCAGTCATCAAAACCATTTGGTACTGGCTAAGAAATAATCTAGTTGATCAGTGGAATAGGTTGGGTTCACAGGACAAAATTGTCTATAGCAATTGTGCTGTAGCAAACTATAGCAATCTAGTGTTTGACAAACCCCAAGACCCCAGCTTTTGGGATAAGAATTCACTATTTGACAAAAACTGCTGGGAAAACTTAAAACTAGTATGGAAGAAAGTAGTTAGTGACCCACACATAACACAGTATACCAAGATAAGGTCAAAATGGGTTCATGATCTACACATAAAGAATGAGATTATAAACAAATTAGAACAACATATGATAGTTCACTTCTCAGACCTATGGAGGAGGAAGGAATTTGTGACCAAAGAAGAACTAGAGATCATTATTGACCACAAAATAGATAATTTTGATTACATTAAGTTAAAAAGTTTTTGTACAAACAAAACAAATGCAGACAAGAATAGGAGGGAAAGAATAAACTGGGAAAACATTTTTACAGTTAAAGGTTCTGATAAAGGCCTCATCTCTAAAATATATAGAGAACTGACTAAAATTTATAAGAAATCAAGCCATTCTCCAATTGATAAATGGTCAAAGGATATGAACAGACAATTTTCAGATGAAGAAATTGAAACTATTTCTGGTCATATGAAAAGGTGCTCCAAATCACTACTAATACGAGAAATGCAAATTAAGACAACTCTGAGATACCACTACACACCTCTCAGATTGGCTAAGATGACAGGAAAAGATAGTGATGAATGTTGGAGGGGATGTGGGAAAACTGGGACACTGATGCATTGTTGGTGGATAGATCCAAACATTCTGGAGAGCGATTTCGAACTATGTTCAAAAAGTTATCAAAGTGTGCATAACATTTGACCCAGCAGTGTTTCTACTGGGCTTATATCCCAGGGAGATCTTAAAGGAGGGAAAGGGACCTGTATGTGCAAGAATGTTGGTGGCAGGTCTCTTTGTAGTGACCAGAAACTGGAAACTTGAGTGGATGCCCATCAGTTGGAGAATGGCTGAATAAATTGTGTTATATGAATGTTATGGAATGTTACTGTTCTGTAAGAAATGACCAGTAGGATGAATACACAGAGGCTTGTAGAGACTTACATGAATTGAAGCTGAGTGAAATGAGCAAAACCAGGAGATTATTATACATGGCAACAACAAGACTATGTTGGGAAGGCCGCATTAGCACCCTGGATACCTTAAAATTAGCCAGTGTCCGGATAAGCAAAAGTCCTTGGTCTTTATTCTTGGTCTTTAGGGTAGAAGTGAACAGGATGGACGCAGGACCTTCCTTCTCTTCCTCTACCGCCAAAATGAGTCTGGCTTGTCTTATTCCACCCCCTAATCCTTCCCACAGTTCTCTGTTTACACCAAAAGATTAAACCAACATAGAATAGTGGGAAGGGCCATTTTCCAAGCATATGCTTATAGAGTATTGTCCAATCGGTAGTTAGCCTTAAGTGCTCAAACTGACCTCAGTGCATCAACTCAGAGTTTCAGCCCTTTACATCTCCCACTTTACAGTTGGTCATGCCATCCCTGATTTCTCAGGGAGGTGAGAACCCCAAAAAGGGGGTGATCACACACCCCCAACATCTCAGGAAGGGAGATGAAAAGCACCAAAGGCAAGTGGGTATTGCTAGCAGGTTTCTGGGCTGAAGAGTCTTATTAGAAACAAGTATGCACAAACCCATCAGCATGGGAGGTATTACATAAGCACATAGCAATAATGCACAGGCTATTAGTGATGATTCTCCCCACAACTGGTGCAGGCTCAATGGGTGTAACAAACATGAATTGTACATGCAAGTAGTGATATAACAAACAATATGAATCAACATGGTGTTATAAAAAATTTCCAGAAGTCCTAGAAGGAGGGTATGTAAACAATAGTCACACATATGCCTTCTTCAGCAGCCCAGAGAGAGTCCAAAACTATTCTCCATTGCTTCATGTGTCAGTGAATGCAATGATCCCCACAAGTTTTTGAAGTCCTGCAACAGTCTTTTTATGTTTTAGGAATCCAATGATTTTGAAGTCCTGCAACAGTCTTATCATTTCTCAGAGAATCAATCCATTGATTCCTGAGGGTTTTGAAGTCCAACAGTTTTTGATGTCCATGAGTCAAACACCATAATTGCCATGATCTTTCAGTGGTGGGCACAGTTAGCAATGGAACCACCCAATGTTTCTTGGGCCTTCTCCTTTGTTTCAAGGGTCTGCTCCGTATCTCTGATGGACAAGGCAAATACGGCTTGCTGGCACCCATCTGATTCTTTTCTCCAACTGTGGGGATACAAGCAAACCCTCTCCCCAAGCAGTTAATCTATCTGGTCCCTTCCATTCACCACTTTCTGGGTCTCTCCTGGTCATCTGGCGATTATCTAAAGATAGTAGAGCTGCTTGCACCGGACACTGTCCTTCCAGTGGATTATAAAACCTGTCTGCCAGAGCCAGTGCATCTTTGTCAAAACTCAAGAAGTTAATAGTATAAAGAGCTAGATGTAGAAGTTCTCTAGGATTACCTGTGGCTCCCCCTTTCTTTTGTTTCTCTGTTTCTCCTCTCTACTATTGCCTGTCCTTGAGGATTAAAAGGTATGCCAGAGGTGTGTAAAATCTTATACTGTGCACAAAAGTGTGCAAAATGTTTGGAAAGTATATGCAGATCCATTGTCTGTTTTTATTGCTTGTGGCACACCCATAACTGCAAATGCTTGTATAAGGAATTCAGTGACCACTCAGGCTGTCTCTTTTGCTGCTGGTATCACAAAAGTGAATCCTGAAAAAGTGTTTACCACAACATGGATAAAAGACAGACAACTAAAAGATTTATAATGGGTCACATCTATTTGCCAGATTTCACTTAATCTCAAACCATGGGGGTTCTTCCTTGGAGGCAGTGTAGAAGTGTGGAAAAGAAGGCAAGCCGTACAAGTTTTTACTATGCTCTTTGCTTCCTCTCTTGTTATTCCAAATTGTAAACATAAAGCTCAAACAGCCTGATGATATTTAAAATGAGATTCTTGGGCTTCTTGAAATAAAGGAGTATTGGCCAGCCTAGTTAGAAGGTCTATTTGGCTTTGAATTACCATTAAAAAATAGGACCTGGAAGCCCACTATGAGAGTGAACATGTAAGATATAAATCTTACCTGGATGTTTTCTCACTTGCTCTTGATGTTCCTTAAAGAGCTGATATATATTAGTACAAATTTTATTTGGGCTGTGGCAATTCTTTGTACCACATCTACTGAATAGGCCGAATCATATTATATTTATATCTCCTGGATAATAAGAGCTAGAATGATTGCATACAATTCATTCTGCTGAGTGGACTGAAAAGGAGTTCTGACTACTTTCTTTATAGTTAAGTCACGAGAGTATACAGCACAAATATGTTTTTATGCATCTGTAAATATAGTTGGTCCTTTAAGAGGAACTTTAGAAAGTTTTTCTTCAAGAATCCATCGCCAATTATGTAATAGTCTGGTTATCTTTAATGGAGACCCATGTACAAAACTTGGAGCCATGGCTAATAAAATTTGCCACTCTGGGATGGTTTCAAGCATACATTAATTTGTGTATTAGTGTAAAAGGTATATATCTTGTCAGGTCTTATCCCAGATAATTATACTGCTCGCTTAATGGCCTTTAATAAAATTCTAGCCACAAGCATTGGGTAAGGAGTAAGGCTTTGTTCTGGTTGTTCCGGGAGGTTCACCCACTCTATCACATTGTCTCCTTGATGAAGGACTGCTGTAGATTACTTTTTTGTTGCAAAAATAGATATTTCCAAGGTTTTTTGAGTTACTCTTTCAGCCACATTGGATAAAGCCAGTTCAATTTCTCTCAAAGCCTCTTGAGCTTCTTTTGTAAGCTGGCATGGTGAGTTTAAAGCACTGTCTCCCCTTAAAATGTCATATAATGGTTGCTATTGATAGGTAGTCAAGCCTAACACTGGACTCATCCATTGGATATCTCCTATCAATTTCTGAAAGTCATTTAAGGTGCTTGGCTTCTCTGTTCTTAAGGACAGTTTTTGTACTGTAAGTACCTTAAGGTATACTTCATATCCTAAATATTGAAAAGGAGCATGTCTTTGAATTTTTTCTAGAGCTATATGCAATTTGTAGTTCCTTAGTGTTTCTCTGGTCTTTTGTAGACATGCTTTTCTAACATTTGTTCCTCAGGTGCACATTCCAATATATCATCCATTTAATTGTAATAAAATTACTTTTGGAAATGCTTTTCTTACTGGAGTAAGACCAGCAACCTACATTTGACACATAGTAGGACT
This sequence comes from Sarcophilus harrisii, assembly GCF_902635505.1. Classification (NCBI taxonomy): domain Eukaryota; kingdom Metazoa; phylum Chordata; class Mammalia; order Dasyuromorphia; family Dasyuridae; genus Sarcophilus; species Sarcophilus harrisii. Next base: position 31,204 of record NW_022290925.1, on the reverse strand, counting down.
GTTTTTCATTCCCTGTGACAAAACTGTCCATTCATATCTTTTATAAGGCTCAGCTAAGTTAACGCTGGGCACTGAAAAGGCAAATCTTTTCATACCCTCCTTATCTAGAGGGATAGAATAGAAACCATCTTTAAAATTTATATCCCAAAAGGGCCATTCTCTAAACAATTGAGTAGGAGAAGGAAGACCAGACTGAAGGGTTCCATAGTTTCCATCTGTTCAATTATCTTTCTTAAATCAGTCAACATCCTTTATTTTCCGTTTCTTTCGGAAAGGTTTTCTGGGGGCAGCTTTAGTTTCAAACAAATTTCCAATATCTCCAAAATGCAGCCAGCTGGTAAAGATAAACGTTTATTTTCCTTCCAAATTAGTCCGGTTAGTTGAGGCCTATCTCTCTGCCTGGTTCCAAAGAGAATCTTGGTTTGTTCTTGGCCTTCCTCTGCTTTCTTCAGCCTCAGCCAGGGGCAAGGGTAGAAGATAAAATGTACCCCTCTTGCCTCCAAAGACAGGGCTTGTAGGCTTTTCCCAGGTGTTCCTGTGTCCCTGAGAGCTTTTGCTTATAGCCCTTTTGCACTGAGTACACAAATCATTATATCACTGGGAAACCATTATTTTGTTTAGGATTAAATCAGAGCAAATTAGATTTAACCATTGTTTTATCAGTTCCACTTAGTACCTTGTTTCAAGTTCTGGCCCAAAATATCTCTTTCTAAAATCAAATCAATCACACTTGGAACCTCCAAACCAGATAACTATTGTCTCTATCAACTTCCAATGTCTTTAACCTTTGTAAAGAATTCTAACACTTTTTATAACAAATCTGGGGGAATTTCCAAGGACTTAGAGAAATTATAAGTGTCAAGATTATAAGGGTCAAGTTGTCCTTATTATATCTAATTAAGGTCTAAATTGTATGTCTACCTAAGGCCGCTGTCCTATCCACACTGGTGTATCAGTTTTCCATTGGATAGGAACAGGTGAAAGTGTTGGCAGGCCTTCCAACAACAGCCCCGTTTAAAAAGCTGAAGTACTTCATTTTTTAATCCTAATTGTTGTTAAAATGTCTCTTTCCCCACAGGATTGATGAGGGGATTTTTTTCAATAAAAGGAATAAAACCCTTGTTTTCATCTTCAAAGTCCATCTCAAAGGGTAGGCCTAATTTTTTTTTGGATCCTCCTACACCAGACATGGAAGTCTGCCTTTAATCTTTTAGCCAATGACTGGGCCAGTTGGCACCTCTAATGACGGTAAATTCACCTGTGTCTACCAATTCCTTCCAATGGTGGGCCATTTATATAGATAGTGAGATAGGTAGGTCAGCTGTCACAGCTGCTGTCCAGTATATTCCTTGGATTTTTGTTGCTTGCAGTTAGAATCTGGGTATACCCAGATTGCTTATTAGGAGTCTGTTGGAGAAACCTGGGGCTACTATTTCTCCCAGTTGATAAGTCACAAATTGTCACCTTATTAGTGACTGGGATATTATCTACATATTCCCCAGTTTCCCACATTGGTGTATGGATGGACACTCTTTTTGTATGTTACTTAGGAGGTGAAATGGTTAATCTTACTGTGGCCTGGAGGAAGGGGATCCATAGGCTGGAAGAAAAGATTTCCCCCTCCAGGGGATATCCGGTAGTCCCATGCAACCTCTATTCTCCCCAATTAATCCCTTTTCACCCATTCAAATTGCTTCCTCGTTGATTGATCATGTCTAGGTACCTGAACTTCCTTTAGGTACTCTTCTTGGGGTACTCAGCTGCCATCATGCCCCAAGTATTTTTTTGCCTTAGGGCCCTTGGGCTGGGCCCCCCATCCTGTTTCCTGAATCAGTCTACAATTCTGATGCCCAATGGGAAGCCTCTGTTTGCCTTTGGGTTTGGGTCTTGTTCTCCCACCCTGTTTTCCACTTGTCTTTGGCCAACATTGGGCTTTAGATGCCCTACTTTAACCATATTGAACGCATTGACGGAAGGTCTCTTGGAAGTCCCTTGCCAGAAGGGACCCTGTCTTCCCAATGTTTAGATCTTGGGAAGTCTGCATCATAACCTGGGTGATAAAAAGACATTTGTGCCCAGGGCACAGCATCTTATGAGCCCTCTAAAGGAGCATCCTTCCGTCCTAGTATAATTCTTCTTAGCAAATTGTTTATCATAATTTCTGTTCTGCATTTTCACCATGAGGTTCATATGACAGCTGTCTGCAAACCAATTAAAAATTTAGAAAAAGAGTTCATTTGGCCCTTGTTTTTTTTGTGGAAGGTCTCACCCCTTGTTTTTTACCCGGGAGAAAAGCCCATGCTTTGATAAAGGCAACAACAATTTACTCATATACTGCTATGGGGTAATTAATCTGTACTTTGAGATGTTCGATAAGAATCTACACCTTTAGTTGGTCACAGGTGATTGGAGGGATTAAGTCCACTATGACTATTTTCTGGGGCCTTTATCCTACAAGAGCTCCAATATTCAGAAAGCCACAAAAAGTTTTGTCCAGGTTCTAAGATGTCCTTGCTATAGATTTCCAGTCCCTAAGGGTTTAAAGACTTCATAAGGAAATTTGTAATAATATCTTAACATAAGTTCAAGAAAGTCAAAAGAGTGCAAGCCTTTTTCCAGGTCTTTGAGGGATTTCTATTATCAAAAGAGTATTTTCACTTTCTTGACCTGAAGAATTAAACTGTTGAATCACAGGGAACATTCCTATTTTTCAAATCAGCTAAATCCTGCCCTTCTTCTGGCTTTAAGGTACTGCCTTTTTGCAATATCGGCTAGGAGGGGGATTTTGAGGGGAAGGTGCTGGTAATATCACTGCCCCTCCCACTACTCCTCTTCCCTCCATCCCAGAAGGAGTTGATGGGGGCGTGTCAAGAACCAGTTACTGTTTAGACGGGGTTGGAACTGCCTTGTGAGAGTAAGAATCATCAAGCCCTTCACCACCCTTGAACCCTCACTTGAAGTCCTCATGCCTCTTGGTATTTGCCATTAATCTGTCCTTCCTCTTTTTCCTCACATTTCCCTCATCTGGCTGTTCTTAAAACTTTTCTTTTTTTCTTAAAAGGATTTTTAAGGCCAATTGGTATTAGGTTGTCCCCTTTTAATTTTTAATTTTCCCAAATTTTTTTTTTTTAAAAAAAGGAATTTTTTATTCCCCGGGGGGGGGGGTTCCCAAGGGGAAATTTTTTTTTCCCCTTTTGGGTTTTTAAAAAAGGGGGGGGGGGGGGAAAAAAACCCCTTTTTTTCCCCCCCCTTTTGGGAAAAAAGGGGGTTTCCCTTCAAAAGGGGGTTTTTTTTTTTTTTTTTGGGGGGGAAAAATTTTTTTTTTTTTTTTGGGGGGAAAAAAGGACCCCCCCCCCCTTAAAAGGCCCGGCGGGAAAACCCAAAAACCCCCCAAATTTTTTTCCCCAAAAAAAACAAAAAAATTTTTTTTTTTAAAAAAAATTTTTGGGCCCCCCCCCCTTTTTTCCCTTTTCCAAAAGAAAACCCCTTTTTGGGGGGGTTTTTGGGTTTTTTTTAAATTTTTAAAAACCCCTTTTTTTGGGGGTTTTTTAACCCGGGGTTTAAAAACCCCCCAAATTTTTTTTCCTTTTTTTTCCCTTTTTTTTTTGGATTTTGGGGTTTTTAAAAAGGGGGAATGGGAAAGGTGTAAAAAAAATTTTTTTTTTTTTTTTTTTTTTTTTTTTCCCTTTTTGGGGTTTGAGGGAAATTTTTTAAAAATTTTGGGGTAAATATTAAAAAAGGGAAAATTTTTTTAAAAAAAATTTTTTTGGGGGGGGGAAGGGGAAAAAAGGAAAAAATTTTTTAAAAAAAAATTTTAAATTAAATTTTTTTAAAAAAAAAAAAAAAAAAAAAAAAAAGGAAAAAAACCCAAAAAAAAAAAAAAAATAAAAAAAAAAAAAAAAAAAAAAAAAAAGAAAAAAAATTTAATTAAAAAAAAAAAAAATTTAAAAAAAAATGGTTTTCCAAAAAATTAAAAAAAAAAAACAAAGAAAAAAAAAGAAAAAGGAAAATTTTTTTAAAAAAAAAAAGAAAATTTGGGAAATTTTTTAAAAAAAAAAAAAAAAAAAAAAAAAAAACCAATTTTTAAATTAAAAAAATTTGGGCCCAAATTTAAAAAAAAAAATTTAAAGGAACCAAAAATTTTCCTAAAAAAATTTTCCTTTAAAAAAGGGAAAAACCAAAAACCCCCAAAAGGGAAAAATTTGCAACCAAAATTTTAAGAAACAAAAATTACCAAAAAAAAAAAAAAACTTTAAAGGGGAAGGAAAAAAGGGGAATTAAAAACCAAGGAAAAAAAAAAAAAAAAAAAAATTAAAAAAATAAAATTTTGGGGGGGAAAAAAAAAATTTCCTGGAAAAAAGAAAAATTAAAAATTTTAAAAAATTTAAAACCCAAAAAAAAAAGGAAAAAAAAAAAAAAAAAAAAAAAAAAAGGGGAATTTTTTTCCTTTAAAAAAATTTTAAGGAAAAAAAAGGGGGGAAAAAAGGGAAAGAAAATAAAAATTTTTTTTAAAATTTGGGGAAAAAAGAAAGGGAAAAAAAAAAATTTTTTTAAAAAAAATTTCCAAAAAAATTTTAGGGGGAAAAGGGAAAGGGGAAAGGAAGGGGGGAAAAAAGGGGTTTCCCCCCAAAAAAAAAAAAAATTAAAAAAAAAAGGTTTAAAAAAAAAAAAAAATAGGAAAAAAAATAAAAAAGGAAAATTTAAAAGGAAAGGGGAAAAAAATAAACCCCCCAAAATTTTTTAAAAATAAAAACCCCGGTTTTTTCCCCCAAAAATTAAAAAAATTGGGTTCAAAAGGGAAAAAAAAAAAAATTTCCCAAATAAAAAAAGGGGGGAAAAAGGGGGGAAAAAAGGGGGAAATTTGGGGGGAAAAAACAAAGGCCAAAAAGGGGGGGGAAAAAAGGGGAAAAAGGGGTTTTTTTTTTTAAAATTTTTTTGGGTTTTAAAAAAAATTTTTTTTTTTTTAAAAGGGTTAAAAAATTTTTTTTTTTAACCTTTTTAAAAAAAAAAAAAGGAAATTGTTTTTTTTCCCAACCCCCTTTTTTTTTTTTTGGTTTTTTTTTTTTAAAAAATTTTTTTAAAAATTTAATTTTTCCCTTTTAAATTTTTTTGGGGAAACTTTTTTTTTTTTAAAATTTTTCCTTTTTAAAAATTTTAACCTTTTTTTTTTAAAAATTTTTTTTATTTTCCCTTTTTTTTTAGGGTTTTAAAAAAATTTTTTTGGGTTTTTAAAATTTATTTTTTTTTTTAACCCTTCCCCTTTTTAAAATTCTTTCCTTTTAAAATTTAAAAAATTTTTTTTTTTTCCTTCCCCAAATTTTTTTTTGGAAAAAAAATTTAAATTTTTTTTTTTTTTGGTTTTTTTATTTTAATTTTGGAAAATTTTTCCCTTTTTTTTTTTTTTAAAAAAGGTTTTAATATTAATTTAAATTGTTTTTTTTTTTTTTGTTTTTAAACCTTTAAACCCCTTTGGGATTTTTTTTTAAAAAATTTTTTAAAACCAAATTAAAACCAAAATTTTAATTTTTTTTAAAAAAAGAAAAAAATTTTTTTTTTGGAATTTTTTTTTGGGAAAAAAAAATTTTTTTTAAATTTTGGAAATTTTTTTTTAAAAATTTTTTTTTTTTCCCAAAAAAATTAAAGGTTTCAAAAAAACCAAAAAAAAAAAGGTAAAAAAAAAGGAAAATTAAAAAGGGAAAAAGAACTTAAATTGTTTTAATTTGCATTCTTCTGATGCTTTGTGATGTATAAATTTTTTCATGTGATTATTGATAACTATTTCTTCCTCTGAATACTGACTTCATATCCTTTGACCACTTATTGTGGAATAGCTCTTGGTCAGATAATTTTGATCAATACTCATCTATCTTAATTATGAGGCCATTATCTGAGAAGCTTGTTGCAAAGAGTTTTTCCCAGTTCTCCATTTCTCCATTATTTTTAAGTCCATTAGCTTTATTTAGACAAAATCATTTCAATTTGTTAATATTAAAATTATCCATTTTATCCTCTATAGTCCTCTCCACCACTCTAGCATTCTTTGCCTATTCAAAGATCCAAAAGATAATTTCTTCTTTGCTCCTCTGCTTGCTTATAATTTTATCTCTTATGTATTAAGTCCTATATCCATTTGGAGTTTATCTTTATATATAGCATGAGATGTTGATCTATACTTAATTTTGGCCAAATTGCTTTCAAGTTTTCCTAGCAGTTTTTGCCATATAGTAAGGCCTTAGATAGTCCAGGATCGGGGATCTGTTGCTTGTAATTGGAATATGAATGTTGTATACTGTGTGGCTAAACCTAAGTTATATGCCAATTAATTGATGTTGTTATATATATTTGTAAGCTACAGATGTGTACCAGATATAATTTATCAGGATTATAATTTTTTAATTGGAGGAGAGAAAAGAAACTGCATCATTTTTTTTTTACTTTTTGGAAGTCAATAGTTCTATCCTGTTATCTCAGACTCTTTAAATGAAGCTCCAGGATCATTTGCATAGATCCAGATGGCAACCAAAGGTTTCATAGAACATAATCTACACGTATATAAAAATGAGTGTCACCCAAAAAACAATGGAAAGATGCAGGATGTATGATCACACAGCAGTATAAAATCAAAGTGAATGCTGAAGAAGAGGAACTAAGGATAGCAAGGAAATGTATGATCAAAAAAGAACTTCATGTGTTTGAAGAAGGGAAAATTGGTGCTCAGTTCATATGTTCCACTGGCATCCTCACCATGTCAGAAAAAGACTGAGGAAGACTCCTGGCATATTACTGAGTGGATAGACTCATGTAGCCAATTAATGGAAAGACCAGGACAACAGTTGCACATGATGGCCCCTCAGCATCATGGAAGCAAATGCCTGCAGGGATTTGACCTTGGCTATTTGCAATTCACCTTTTTGTCAGTGACATGGATAAAAAGACAAGATGACAGGCTCATCATATAGTCAGAATCCAGAAAGATCTTGACAAACTAGAACACTGGACTAAATCTATTTAGATAGAATTTAATAAAAGTAAATGTAATTCTTACACTTGGATTCAAATTATCAGCTTCATTAGTGGTCACAAAAAGATAAGGTATATGCAATTAGAAAGACGTTTTCTTGGGGCAGCTAGGTGATACAGTGGATACAGCACCAGCCCTGAAGTCAGGAGGATCTGTACAAATCCAGCCTCAGACACTTAACACTTCCTGCCTGTGTGACCCTGGGCAAGTCACTTAACCCCAATTGCCTCAGCAAGAAGAAGAAATTTATCTTTAAAATAAAAAAAAAGAAGAAGAAGAAAGAAATTTGGAATTTTAGTAGACTCAAATCTCAATCTGTCAGGAATATTGACAACTAAATGACAAAACAGGAATATCAACCAAAGAAGTTAATTTGGTCTCAGATTATACAAAGAGAAACAGAGCTTCCAAGAATAAAGAGGTTAAAGTAACTATTCTCTGTCCTTGTCAGAACACATCTAGATTACTGGACTCAATTCTGGGTGCCATAATTTAGAAAAGACATTGATAAATTGGAGAATATCTAGAAGAGAATATCCAGGATGATGAAGGCTCTTGAATTTGTGCTTTAACATGATCAAATCAGAGAACCAAGAATGTTCCACCTTAATCCAGGCCCTACTCATCACTTCCCAGCCTTCCAATTGGTGTTTCCTTTAGGACACAACTTCAGCATTACATTCTACATGAAAACTTTCCTGATCTTTCCTCCTAAACTATCAAAGCATTGCTGCTTTGTATTTTATTCTCTTTAAAATTATTCTGTGTCAATCAACAAAAGGCCTAATACATCATATCCATATATATATATATATACTGTGTACTTATATCTGTGCTTGTTGTCTCACCCATTAATATATAAGCTCTAAAGTCTTGTTTTATTAACTTTGCTTCACTGAAAGTGAATTTACATTATTTTGACCCTTCTTTAGATTGGTTAGTTCCTGCTAGAAGCTCCATTTTAAGTAAAGTATCATACACAGAGGTGCACGCACACACACACACACACACACACACACACATCTTGTTTGTTCATAGTTGTTTGAATATTGTCTTCTCCCAATAGAACAGTGGTTCTCAAACTTTTGTTTTCAGTATCTTTATCCTATTAAAAGTTATTGAGAATCTCCCAAAGCTTTTTGTTTATCTAGATTATATTTATAGACATTTACCATATTGGAAATAAAAACTATTTTTGAATTTGTAGACCCTCTAAAAGGGTTTCAGAGATCCCAGGATTCTCTAGACCATACTTTGAGAACCACTGCATTAGACTGTAAGTTCCTTGAGGGTAGGCAGTTTTTTTAATCAATCAGTCTATCAGTGAATGTTTTGTAGAAACTCTTCTCATTATACCACTTTATTACTTGTCTTTGCTAAAATCTAATCATCTACTCACTGATTATTGATGGGTGTAGCATCCAGGGCAGCCTGGGAGCCACAGGAGTAGGAATGTCTACTCACAGTATTACTCCTAGAATCCCAAGGAGTCATCAGGCCTCAAATGAAAGGATAAGTTGGTGACTTAACTTTATTGAGAATAGTCGGTACTTCCTTACAATCTTCTCATCTTGATTTTCAGAAGGAAAAATTTGAGAGTCAGGAAACATATTTTCCCTTGTCCAGTTTCTCTCCCATGATAGATTCAGTTCAAAACACTCAGTGCAGCTGGTGATGGTGTCTGTCTCTCCCAGGCAGAAAGAGAATACTTAATCTGCCTAGAACCATACTTCCAGTAGTTACAGTTAGGTTTTAGACATTTCACTAGCCTGAAAAGTAAAGACCAAATGTCTAATTACACTGGCATACAGAAGGTATTTCATAAATACTTACTGATTGATTGATTAATAAATGCTTACCAATTGATTGATTAACCTTGGACAAATTACTTGAATTTTCATTATTCCCAGATAAGTTTCTAAGACATAAATTGTGTACCAGACCTTGATCTCTTTGGTTACTCAGCAGGAGTTCCTCACACCATGGAAATTATAGTCCAATATAGATGTATATACATTTATATATATGTAGACATGTATGTTATCTATAGAGATATACATATATGTATCTATAGAGAGACATATAAAATATCCCAAAAGTCTGAATGGGAATACTTTATATATGCCTAGGTATGGCTATATATCTCTCTCTATACTTATATGCTTACAAGTATATTTATAATTATAGTATACCTCACAGAGGTATTATAAAGATAGAATGAAACAAAGTCTATATAGCCTCCAGCAAGCCTTAAAGAACAAGATAAATATCACCTATTATTATTATTATTAAAGCCAATGCTATGCAGTATTTTCTTTAAAAATAATAGAAAGGAAAAATGAGTTGATTCTATTTCCTCTGGACCAGGAGTCCTTAACCTTTTTGTGTTTTGAACCCCTCAGGCAGTGTGTGGTGAAGCCTATGTCCCCTTCTAGTAGAATGTTTTAAATGCATAAAATAAAATACAGAGAATTACAAAGAAAAGCAATTATATTGAAGTATAATTATCTATCTATATCCATACATATCTAACATATATATTATATTTATATATATATATTATCTATATATTTTATATATTTATATATATATATATTTTTTAAATAACAGGCCCCAGGTTAAAAACTCCTACAGCATTTCCCCTTATTTTTCTTAAAAATATGTCTGGCATGTTTACTTATGCTCATTTGGATAAGAAAGGCACACACTGATCTGGAATTATTTGAATATGGTCCAGCCTGAAGGTGGAAAGTGAATGATCTGTTTAGTCCCCTCATTCCAGTTTCCACCCCACTCAAGACCTCAGGTTCCTTCCTCTGTGCTAACTCCTTAGCACCCCAAACCTCTGCCAATGTCTTTAACCACATTCCTCAGTCTTGGCTTCCTCTGCTTCTTTGCTTGACACTGGATATCCAGAATAAACATGACCCACACCTGTGCCCACTCACTCTACACTGGCCTCCTGTCTCACTCAGGTCTCAATGCTGGGCTCATTTTTGCTGAAAGAGAATTTGGGGAGGAAAGAAAGAGAAAGGAAGAGTAAGACAGAAACTAAGACAGACAGACCAGGATAGAGACCGAGATAGAGAATAAGAAAGAGAGAAAGGAGAGGAGGAGAGAGGCAAAGATAATATTATATTGTCATTATTATATTATATATTACATATATAAAATACACATTATATTACATATAATATATTATAAAGTAATATAATAATATTTTCTAGAACTCTCAAATGACTCTCATGCCTATAACCCATGAGAGACTGGGCTGGAACAAAGGTACTGGAGGGTAGGAATATAGACAGAACAAGCAAAGGAATTCAAATGGCAAGCGCTCATTGCATGGAGGGAGGCAGAAACAAGAGTTACTTTCAGTGGATTTTTTTACCCTAATAAGTCTGATTTACCTAAGAGAAAAAGAGTCCATTTGTTGAGAATTCAGTGTTGGAAAGAAGTGGTGTTTTATGAGTGGTTCTTAAATCTCTGCCTTCACAGATGGGCTGTCTTGGGGCACCCTGCTACTATTTTGTTCCTTCTGGCTGAAAGAATTTCCATCCTATTAGGAACACATTCCCTACCCCCAGCACCCACCCCAAACCTCACTGTGTTGCCTTTGGCTGGGCTCACGATGTTATGCTTGCAAGTTCATATATTTTTGACTCTCCAGGGCACCTGCCTCCACATGGATCTATTGAAGAGTCTGGTCCTCAGCTTACTTGAGCCTTTTTTCACATTTACTTAGGGTTTTTACATAAATTCAAGCACAGTCCTTTGTCCTCCTAACACTGCCCTCCTGTTTCTCTTGGGGAGAAAAGTAGTCAGTTGTCAAATAAAGCTTTAGTGTCTGTATATTTGTGGGCAGTGGTTATTTTGAGTCTTGCTAGACTCCAGAAACCTGGTAAGGAGGGAAGAAAGGATGGTAAGAGAGGGAGAGAGAGGATTAGACAAGAGCCTGAATTTGAATTTTCATCCTAGTGTCATTTATGACACCCTGGGGTCAGATTCCTTGGATTCAATCCAATTCAGTTTGACAAAAAATGATTAAGTGGCTATAAGGTCCAAGCCTCTGTCCGAAGCTTGTGGAACACAGAGACCAAAATGAAACTGTCTAGAAGGAGAACAAAGGGAAATGGCTTCCACTGGCCTTGTCTACCTGACATCAAAATCACTTGGGTGTTTCAATAGTCTGTTCTCTCTCATCAGTGTGGTCACTCTCAATGAGGCATGTCACATAGAACCCACTGATGTCTTCTTGTTCTCTGCAAGCTGCTTGGGAGGAAGTTGAAACCTGTGCACAAAAGGGAGTTATTAGCATGAAACATATAGCCAAGGAAACTTCTGCCTCGGAGGCACAATCTTGTTTCTCCTTCAGACTTAACTTCCAGGCTCCATGGGACTCAATACAAGGATGACTAAGCTTTTCAAATCAGTCTGTCTCTGAAACATGTACTAAACCCATTAATCAGAGTCACAGGAAAGCAAGAGTCACAAAATGTAGGCTTTAGCCCCAGTTCTACACGAACTAATTATGTGACCTTGGAGAAGTCATATGATCATAGATTTAGATCAGGAAGGCACTTTAAAGATGCAATCTTATCTATTTTATAATTGAAGAGGGTAAGACCCAGATTGTTTAACCAGTTTGCCCAACATCACAGATAATAAGTTATAAAGGAAGGATTCAAATCCATTTTTTCTGAATCTCACAAAGCTTAGGTGATAAAAAGAAAAAAGAAGGAGGCAATAAGTTCTTATTTTCAAGACAATAAAGAGAAACGTGTACTTAGGGATACTGCTTAATGTAAACACTGATGACCTAGACTTCTACATTGAATTGATCAGTCAGTTAAACTGAAGCTTCTTAAACTGTGAGTTGTGATCCCAAATGGGGTCACATAACTGAATATGAGAGTGGTGAAGTTATGATTAATTATCAGGAATTGCTTGATCTATATGCCTATTTTATACCTACACACATGGATCATGTAAAAATTTCTCAGGCGAAAAGGTTTAGTTTAAGAAGTCCTGATTTAAACTAGGGAAACAAGTGCATCACTTTAGGAGGATAGAGAAGTGCTTCAATCATTAGATTAAAGACAGATGGTGCCGTACACAGGAATATCATGGTATTGGCTAGTGGACCCCACAGGGAGCTGAAAAATAAGCCAGGGACAAACAGGACATGGTACTGCCCTTTGGAGCTCAACAGAGAGCTTCACCTAAAGGGACCTGCACAATGAACCTAAGAAGGAAGAACAAGGACTTCTAGTAACTAGGAATTATGAGTTTGCCCTTTGGCCAATGTGTAGTCCTTTATGGATTTTTTTGAGGGTCAGAGCCTCAAGCCAGGAGACAGAAAAAAAGGACTCCTGGGTGCCTCAGTCCTGATTCAGAAAAGGTCAGTGTTTGGTCAGCTTTAAATAGTCATAAATATGTATCTACTCGAACTCTATCATATCATGTCCAGCTGGGTATTTCCTGCAGTTATGGACTTTCATCCATGTCCTCCATAAATGTGTCAAGAGACTATCTGTCCAATATACTAAGACCTTTCTGCTGCAATTGCCGGGCTACCAGAACTCCACAATCTATACATTTATAATCTTACATTGTGGCTCCACATGACCAGCCATCTTTTCAATTTTGCACATCTTTGGTGGTACCTTTCAGAGTTTCTTATTAGTCATTATTACGTCTTATCTTCTCCCTTCCCATGTAATACTTTCCTAGTGCCCTCCATGAAATACTTAAAAACAAAACAAAACAAAAGTTCTTTGAAACAAATAGTATTCTGTGATTCTCAGTCAGATAACAAGTATAGATAGTGCTTCTCAAAAGTGTTAACAAAGAGAGATAAGATCTGGACCTGTGATTTCATTAGTATAAGGAACATTACCAATACAAGCGCACCTTTTCTATATTTTAACCTGAAGCCTTGAGAAGATGGGAATAGGGAGGTTAAATGACTTTCTCACACAGCTAATAATTATCTGAAGCAGGACTTGAACCCAGGGCTTCCTGGTTGCGTGCTATCTATTCATGAAATAATACTTAAAATTAGGAAATATATTTTTAAAATTAATTCCATTCAATCATAAGAATCCATCTTCTGTTTCTTATTGTGATTTCCCCATAGTGATTCAACAAACAGTGGGTCCTCAGATACCATCAATTGACGAATAGATTACAGCTTATTAAATGTCATAGAATTACATGATTCCAGAGTCAATAAAGACCTCAAAGACTATTTTTAAATTTTTTTATTATAGCTTTTTATTTACAAGATATATGCATAGGTAATTTTTCAGCATTGACAATTGCAAAACCTTTTGTTCCAACTTTTCTCCTCTTTCCCCACCCCTTCCCCAGATGGCAGGTTGACCAATGCACATTAAACATGTTGAAGTATAAGTTAAATACAATATAAGTATACGTGTCCTAACCGTTATTTTGCTGTACAAAAAGAATTGGACTTTGAAATAGTGCACAATTAGCCTGTGAAGGAAATCAAAAATGCAGGCAGGGAAAAATAGAGGGATTGGGAATTCTATGTAGTAGTTCATAGTCATCTCCCAGAGTTCTTTCCCAGGGTATAGTTGATTCAATTCATTACTGCTCTATTGGAACTGATTTGGTTCATCTCATTGCTAAAGATGGCCAGGTCCATCAGAATTGATCATCATATAGTATTGTTGTTGAAGTACTAATGATCTCCTGGCCCTGCTCATTTCACTCACCATCAGTTCATGTAAGTCTCTCCAGGCCTTTCTGAAATCATCCTGCTAAGAACTCAAAGACTATTGAATCTACCCTTATGCTGGGAGTGAGAATCCTCTCTCCAGAAGCCCAGACAAGTAGGCATTTGACCTCTGCCTCACCATGGGAAGGTCAAATGAGATCGGTATCTACCACTTTGCTTTTATTTTATTTAATCTATTTTTAAAATAATTATTTTATTTTTCAAAATATATACAAGGATAGTTTTCAACATTCACCTTTGCAAAGCCTTGTATTCTAATTATTTTCCCTCTCTGCCCCCTCCCCATAAGATAGCATGCAATCTGATAGAATCTATTAAATATGCACACTTCTTCTAAAGATATTTCCATATTCATCATTCTGTGCAAGAAAAATCATATCAAAAGGGGGAAAAGCATAAGAAAAAGTCAAGCAGACAAGGTTTGTCTGCAAACAACAACAGAAAGGTAAAAATACTATGTTTTGATCCACATTCACTCTCCATAATTCTCTGGATGTGGATGGCTCTCTCCATTCAAGTCTTTTGGAATTGTCTTTGAATCAAATCATTGTCGAGAAAGGAGTGTGTGAGGCATTTGCAAACTGAAAAGCACCATAGATCTGTCAGTTTTATCCTATCTCTTGAGGAAGGGAGCTGAGTGGCCATGTAGTCCATTCCACATCAGGACTCTCCTTAGTATCACCAAAGAGGAATCGTCCTTGATGATACACAGGGATGAGTGTCAGCCTCAGAGCCAGGGCTGGAATCCTAACCTTCTCTTCCAGGCCCTGTGTGACCTTAGCTAAGTCAGCTACCCTTCTTGGGCCACAGGTTCTCATCTGCAAAAATGAGAGGCTTGAATTCCTTAGTGACCTTTAAGGTCCCATCTGCCTCTAAATCTACTATTGTCCCTTCCTACAATGGGCTTCTAGATAATGAAGTGGGAGGAGTGCTGGACTGAGAGGCAGAACACGAAATCAAATCCTGCATCTCAATAGCTCTCTGCCTCCCTCCCCAGATTGAGTGAGAATCAAATGAGGTAATGTATGAAAAGTGTTTTGCAAATCTTAACACACTATAGAAATGCCAGCAATATTAAATCATTATTTGTATCTCCCTAATTTTTTAGTTCTTCCTTCTATCCAGCTGAGATCTGCCTCTGATTACTCCCCACTGCTCTGATTTTCATGCTGAGCATTATACTATCCCTACTCCTCTTCATCCTTGCCTTTATCTCCATCCTTTTCCCCCACCACTGTGGTAGAGCAATATTCGCCTATCCCTTCCTGGGAGAAGTTGGGGTAGTAGATAGAGCACTCAACTTGGAATCAGCCTCAGGCATTTACTAGTTGTGTGACACTGGGCAAGTAACTTTACCTCTCTCAGACTCATCTGTAAAAATAATGTCAGGGGACAAGGAGGACTCAGTTATCTTTGGGATACCTTCTAACTCTAAGATTCTGAGCACTCATAACAACCCTGCCTTTCAGATTGCAGCAAGAAAAGGTAGTATTTTCCCCTTCCGAGTTCTGCCAAATACAGTAAATCTTCCATTTCCTTTTCTTTAAAAATAACAGTAGGGTGGGGGCAGAGAGGCTTAATGACCTCTAAGTTCCTTCCAACTCTAAAACTATGATCCTATGATTAATCTTATGGTTGCCAGTGTAAAAAGAAGGGAGTGCTGAGAAGCTAGTTGACAAATTGGGGTGGGGAGGTAATATCACCAAACCTCTTCCCCCATCTTAGTGAACTACTAGATGTGCCTTTAAAATATTAACTTCTAGTTCATAATCTATTGGTTGGGGAGTCTTTTATTACAGGAACCCAGCCTGGGGATATTCTCAAATACCTGCCTTGTTCCCAAGTCTGTGGTTTCTCTTAGAGGCTCTAGATTGCTGTACTGAAGCTGAGAAATCTGAGTTTGAATTCCACCTCCACCATGGACTTATTGTGTGACTGTCTGAGCCTCAATTTCTCCATAAAAATGGGGTGATTATGTCTAAGGTACCATCTCAGCAAGTTGTCATAGAGTTCAAGTGGGATGATGCAAGCCTGCTTGGGTGAGGTTACACATGTTGAGTGCTTTGTAAACTTTAAAGCTTTATACATAAATGTAGCTGCTATTGATTTCCCCAAAAAGTCTGATCCCACTTTGAGATATTCAAATAAAATTTAGGTTTTAAAGGACTTTGCATGTCAGGATCTCTAAGCACTTTTCAAATCTTTGAGGGAGACTAAGTTGCATCTAGGGAAGAGGTTAAAAGGTGTTAGAAGGCAGGGCTGGAAAATCACTTTCAACAAAGAATTTTTAGCATTTTTTATCTTTTTGGTTTGTGGGGCTCAGCCCTCAGAAACTTGGTGCTTATAGTCATCCACTAAGCCAACCCCTCATTGCCGCTTCTTCATATCCATCCAACCTTAATTTAAGTAAGGTAGCCAGTGGGAAACACTGACCTTGCTCTCCCTACCCATTTGTGTGTGTGGTGCCGGGGCAACCCATGGAGCAGAGAATTGTAGAACCAGAAAGGACCTGAAGAGACCGTCCCCTCCATGCTCCTGACTCCAGACTTTCAAATACTGATCACGAGAACCATTCCCATTTCTAGAGATACTAGTGAAGAAGGCTCCCCGACTTTCTTGATAAACTGGGACTATGAGGACTATCTCAATTTCTCTAGGCCTGTTACCATTCTTCTTGTTTTTCTGACATGGTTCCAGCTTCTTCAGATGACTGTCTAATGACTGCCAGGTTCTCTCACACCTTTAAATCCAAGTTGCTGGGGAGCCTGCTGGTGAAAATTTAGTCATGGAAAAAGATCTCCAGGCTTCCAGCTCACCTCTTCCATCAAACCCACAAAGGCTCCTTTCACTTTTCCAGGGGAAAAACATACGCGCTTGTGGGGCCCACTGCCAAGGCTGGGAATGTGAAACTCCAGTGTTCGCCCTGGACTTACATTGCTGCCCCCAAGAAAGGATCATAGCATCACAGACTTGGAGCTGGAAGGGACCTGAGGGAGTTACTAGGAGAGGGAGGATATAGGGTTTGGTGAGGTGGAAAGGGAAATATGCTGCCTTGTCTTGCTGTACTCTGAAACGCATGAGCTTATTATGAACTTTCCGATTCTACAACTAGAAGAAATCCAGAAGTCACTTAGTCTAAGCCATATCTAAAGAAATCCTCCCAAAGTGGTTATCCAGCTTCTGCTTGAAGCTCTTCCTTGATGGGAGCTCATTATCTCATAAAGCAGCCCATTCAAGTACTACTGTGATTTTGCTGCTACTATCAAATAGGTTTTCCTTTCTTTTTAAAGTCTACTATTAAATTGTCCGAATTTATTTTATTATTTATTATTATTTGTCCGAATCTGAATGGGGAAGTTTTGGTGTGGAAGAATTGCCTCCACTGTTCCACTTCTGTGAGCTCATCTGTAACTTAGAGTCCTAAAAGGTGGCCCAAGGCACTAAGAAGTTAAAAGATTTATGTTGCACAGCTAATATGTGCCCAAGGCAGAGCTTGAGCTTAGCTCCAAAAGTGTTCCTCTATGTCAGTAGTTCTCATGCTTTTTTGGCCTCAAGACACTTTACACTCTTTTATTGTGTAGTTTGGTTTTTTTTTTTTTAAACAATTGTTCAAATGACTTGCCCAGGATCACACAGCTAGTAAGTGTCTGAGGCTGAATTTAACTCCAGTGCCAGTGTTCTATCCACTGTGGCTCCCAACTGCCCACAATACTTTTTGATTCAAATTCAAATTCAAAAATTGATTCAAATTCTAATCAATTCTGACATCAAATTGTGATGGCCATATAATAATTACTAGAAATGCAAATTAAAGAGGTCAGAGGTAACACAGAACCACTAATCAAAGCTAACATTTCTGAGCCACATGCAGATGTGATTCAAGTCTCAGAATCTTCTAAACAGGTAGAGGAACCCCAGTAGTGCAGAGGCAGTAGGAGAATCCAATTTGGGTATCATGGGTATATTTTATCTCACAGCAGTTCAGTATCTCTCAGGGTGAAGGGAATCAATCATCCAGTTCTTGAGATTAGGAACTTTTGGTTTTAAAAAAAGCATTTATTCTCAAACTTATGATCTAAGCATCCAGAAAACATTACTAGAGTTTATATTAAATGCTAGCATTCATATTTTTAAAATATTGTCATGTTTTTCGGACAAGTTCAGAATTTTATAGTTCTGAACCAGATACATTGCCAAGTGTGATTATCATTGTTTTCATCTTTTAATGCGATTCAGATAGAATTGATTATGGGACAAGTTGTTATCCTGCTTTTAAAAAAAAATGTCCTCATAGGTGGCTGAAACAACATTGTTTTATAAGCTCCATGAAAGTCTCCTTGACCCCAGTAGCAGATGAGAGAACAAGGAAGTCTCACAGCTCATCCTATTCCCACGTGATTCTGATGTCCTGCATTTTGTCTGTATACCTTAAAAGCTTTTTGTTCCATTTGGTATAGAGATATGTTTGTTATGGTATCATCTATTGTTGTTCAGACACCAGCTTGTGACCTTGGGCAAAACCCCGTTTGCCTCAGTTTCCTCAGTTGTAAAATGAGCTGGAAAAGAAATGGCAAAATAGTGTAATATTTTTGTCAAGAAAATCCCAAATGAAGTCATGGAGAGTCAGATACAACTGAAAAACAATTCAACAGAATTGTTCTTAAAATTCCACAAATCAGTATTAAGCCCAGGTGATTATAGGCAATGATTTGGTCTGTGATGTCACTCAGCTTCAGTATAGTTTATTGGTTGAGTTCTCTAGGCTATTTGGAGGTCTGTATTTTGGAGTAGAAGGATTTGTCATCAGGCAGTTCATGAAAGATAACAGGCCTCAGATGTGCCATACTAGCCACTAGGTCATATCAGGCTAAACATTCAGTAGTTGCTAAATTTTTACAGCCAACAGTGATATGTTGCACAATTTCTACCATTTCCATGTATACCCTACATTGATTACTATCTGGACTCCATAAGGATAAATAAGCCTTCTGTAATTTATGTTGGTGATGACCTAGTCTGAATTGCCATCATAATCCCTCCATTTCCACAAACAAATCCATATGACTCAGTCATTTTATTCTATGCCTCTATGTCAATGTATTGCTGAGTTCATGCGGATGTCACCCATGGAGAGCCTTTGATTCCACTCTTAGATCAAAGCCATTTTACAATCTCCATCTGGAGGAAAACCACTTTCAGATACATTTGACAGAGTCAGTGGTTTTATCAGCCTTTGCTGATACTTGGTGAAGTTATTTCTGCTTGTTTCAAAAGTGTTTCTTGAGGCCTTATACTTGTTTATCATGTTCTCTAAGAATCCCTATCAATCTTTTTTCCTCCTTTTGAATGAGGAAGTGTTCATTTTTCTATGGCTGCCTTCAGTGGAGAGCCTTGTACTTCATTAATATCACATGGGTTTTGTTAGAGTAGTTTCAATAAGGTTCATTTTGTGGTCCTGAAAATATACATTAAGAATATTAAATGTTTTAGACATATTTTTCCCATTCAGCTTTGTTTTCAGAATTTCTGGATGTCTTAACATACATCCAGAGTTTTCACTTTAAAAAAAGAATTGCAACAAATAAACATAATCAAGTTAAATGAATCCATACATATATTGACCAATCCAAAAAAATTTGCACAGTGTACATATCACCTCCATCAAGAAGTGGATAACATACTAAATCATAGGTCCTCTGAAAATGTATGATTTCTGTTGGCTCTGTTATTGATGTTGTCAATTATGTCAAGTTTTCCTAATATTGAACTAACCCTGTATTCCTGATATAAATAAATCCCCATCTGGTCACAGTGTATGATCTTTGTGATATATTGCTGTAATCTCTTTATTAATATTTTATTTAAAATGTTTGCATTACTATTCATTAGGGAAAGTGTTCTATATTTTATCTATTTTAGCTCTTCTTGACTTAGGTATCAACACCATCTTTATGTCATAAAAGGAATTTGATATGACTCCTTTTCTACCTATTTTTTCAAATAGTGTATATAGTGTTAGGAATAATTATTCTATAAATGTTTCGTAGAATTCACTTGTAAACCCATCTGACCCTGGGAAGTTTTCTTAGGGAGTTCATTAATGTCTTGTTCAATTTCTTTTCCTAAAATGTGGTTATTTATGCATTCTATTTCCTTATCTGTTAAACTGGGTACTTAATATTTTTGCAAATATTCACTGATTTCACCCAGATTATTATATATATTGGCATGTAATTGGACAATATGTTTTCCAATTATTGCTTTAATTTCTTTTTCATGGCAGTAATTTTACTCATTTCATTTTTGAATCTGATAATTTGATTTTCTTCTTTTTTAATAAAATTAATCAAAGATTTATCTAATTGTTTTTTCACAAAACCAGATCCCATTTTCATTTATTAGCTCAAAAGTTTTCTTACTTTATATTAAATATCTCACTTTTGGTTTCCTGGATTTCCAATTCGGTGCTCAATTGGGCGGTTTTAATTTGTTCTTTTTCTAGGTTATTTTTAATTGCATGCCTAATTCATTGATTTGCTGTTTCTCTATTTGATTGATGTAAATATTTAGAAAATCTTTCCCATAAGTACTATTTTTGTTGCACCCCATAAATTTTGTTGTCTCATTATTATCATTCTCTTTAATGAAATTGTTCATTGTTTCTGATTTGTTTTTTGGCTCACTTATTCCTAAGAATTAGATTAAATTGTTCATTGTTTCCATGATTTGTTTTTTGGCTCACTTATTCCTAAGAATTAGATTATTTAATTTCCAATTAATTTTTAATCTATCTTTCTACTGCCCTTTATTGAAAGTATTTTTAATTGCATTTTGATTTAAAAAAGAACATATTTAATATTTCTGCCTTTTTACATTCAATTTAGAGATTTTTTATGCCATAATAAGTGGTCAATTTTGTGTAGGTTCTATGTGCTGCTATGAATAAGGTATATTCTTTTTTATTCCCATTCCATTTTCTCCAAAGGTCTGTCATATACTGCTTTTCTAAGATTCTATTCACCTCCTTAGTTTCTTTCTTATTTCTTGGTTGGATTTATCAAGTTTGAGAGGTGACAGTTGAAGTCCCTTATTAGTATAGCTTTGCTATTTATTTCTTTCTGTAACTTACTTAACTTTTCCTTTATGAATTTGGATTCTATACCATTTGGTATATCAATGTTTAGTATTGATATTACTCTATTATCTATGGTGTCTTTTAATGTAATTTCCTTTCCTTATCTTTATTTCTTAGATCTATTTTTGCTTTCACCTTGTCTGAAATCATGATTTTTCCCCTATTTTTTTTACTTCAGCTGAAGCATAATAGATTTTGCTCTAGCCCCTTACCTTCACTCTGTGTGTGTGTCTCTGCTTTAAATGTGATTCTTGTAAACAACATATTATAGGATTCTAGTTTTTGACCCACTGCTATCTACTTCATTTTATGGAGAATTCATCCACTTCACATTCACTATTGTGATTATTAAACTGTGTGTTTCCTTTCATCCTATTTTTCCTCCTGTTTGTCCCCTTTCTCCTTTCACCCTTTCCCTCTTCATCAATATTTTGCTTCTTTCTAAATCCCTACCTCCTTCTGCCCCCCCCCTTTATTAGCTTTGCCCCTTACCTAATCTCCTTTCCTACTTCACTGTTGGTTAAGTTTATTTCTATAATATTGTTCTCTCTATGAACCAATTGTGATGAGAATAAGGTTCAAGTGATGCCCCCTGCCCATCTTCCCCTCCACTGCAATAGGTCTTTTGCACCTCTTCATGTGAAATAATTTATCCCATTCTTCCTTCTGCATCCAATGTACTCCTCTTCCTCATCACCTAATTATTTTTATATCATTCTCTCAAATTCATCTTATAACTGTACCCTCTGTCTATATTATTCCTTCTAGCTGCAGTGTCAGTGGTGAAATTCTATTTTTAAAATATATTTATTTAAAACAAATTCAAAATAGAAAAAGAAAAAGGAAAAAAATTATCATGTGCACAGCAGAACTAGATAGAATTCAAAATATTTAATTTCTATTTCAAGAAAGCATACATAATAATAAAACAGTTGTATTGATAACTGTCCATCTTGTTTCCTTGTAGGTATTCTTTTATTCTCTTCTGTATACTTTTTACTTTATTCTTTTTTTTACCTTTCCTTCTGCCACCTTCCTCAAGCAGGCTACAGTAGCCTAATTTGCTATTAATTTGCTTCCCCTCTTCCAAGGATCCCTCTCTTATCCTAACTCTTACCTTTTCCCTCCCTTTTTATCCCATTCTTCTTCATCTTTTTAAGTAGCTTTTATTTACAAGTTAAATGTATGGGTAATTTTACGCACTGAAATTGCAAACCTTTTGTTCCAATTTTTCCCTCCTTCCCCACCCCTCCCTAGATGGCAGGATGACCAGTGATGTTGAATATATTAAGTATAAATTACATACACAATAGTATACATGACCAAACCATTATTTTGCTGTACAAAAGAATCAGATTCTGAAATATTGTACAATTAGCTTGTGAAGGAAATCAAAATGCAGGTGGGCAAAAATATAGGGAATTCAATGTAATGGTTCTTAGTCATCTCCCAGAGTTCTTTCGCTGGCGTAGCTAGTTCAGTTCATTACTGCTCCATTGGAAATGATTTGGTTGATCTCGTTGGAGGATGGCCAGGTCCATCAGAACTGGTCATCTATAGTATTTTGTTGAAGTGTATATGATCTCCTGGCCCTGCTCATTTCACTCAGCATCAGTTCGTGTAAGTCTCTCCAGGCCTTTCTGAAATCATTCTGTTGGTCTTTCTACCAAACATAATATTCCATAATATTCATATACCACAATTTATTCAGCATTCTCTAACTGAGTGGGCATCCACTCAGTTTCAGTTTCTGGCCACTACAAAGAGAGCTGCCACAAACATTCTTGCACAAACAGGTCCCTTTCCCTTCTTTATGATCTCTTTGGGATATAAGCCCAGTAGTAACACTGCTGGATCAAAGGGTATGCATAGTTTGATAACTTTTTGAGCATAGTTCCAAATTACTCTCCAGCCATTGTTCTTAATCTATACACCTTATTCCATTCTCATTAATCTACTTATCCTTTTATATCCCACCTTATGCATGTTCCTCTGTCTTATTGGATATCTCAAATTGGATATCCTGTAGTCTTCTTAAATTTGACATGTCTAAAACCAAATTCATTATTTTTCCCCTGAAACTTTCCCTCTTCCAAGCATCTCTATTATTGTCAAGGACAACATCATTCTTCCAGTTATTCAGGTTCAAAACTTCATCTTCTCTTGGCATTCTCCATGTCCAATCTGTTGCCATGACCTACCAGTTTTACCTTTGTAACATTTCCCAAATAGGCTCCCTTCTTCCCCTTTGACACTGCCACCTCTCTAGTGCAGGACCTCATCATCTTGTTCCTGGTTTACTACAATGGCTACCTGCTATTGGTATGTCTGCCTGCCTCAAGTCTCTCCCCACTCCAATTCATCCTCTACTCAGCTGCCAAATTGATCTCCCTAAAGCACAAGTTTGACCATGTCATCCTCCTCCTCAATAAACCCCAGTAGCTCCCTATTGCCTCTCCCCCTCCCTAGATAAAGATTTCATGAACTTGATAGTTCTAAGTAGTACTCCTGGGAATGTTGAGGGCAGTATCTATCTACATTGGGATCCTAGGTCAGACAGTTGGATACAGATTCACAGCTCTACAAAAAGCCAAAAAACCTACACTAGGGGAGCCTCTTGCTCTTGTTCTTGCAAAAATCCTAGTCAAAGGACTTTCAGGAATCCTAAGTTACTGTTTTGGCATGTATTCTTCAAGTACATTTTCTGTGTATACCTTGGATCCCAGTGTAATATAGAGTAATTCCCTATATCTTCACATCTTTACACTCATTAATATACATGCATGTAGAATATATCCAATTTAATCTAGAAGATATGAATAATTATCTTGCCTCCATTCTTGATAACTTCAAATGTCTTTTCTTTACTTTAGAGGATTTAAAAATAATTCAGACTAAAAACCAAATAAAGTGAGTATTTCCAAATATGGAGCAGAAAAAAGAGAATTATATCTAAAACTGCAAATTTATATTCAGTTTATGTATATAATATATTAAACATGTAACTGCAAAGTCAGCCTCCTTATCTGTGACTTATTCTTGTTTTTCTTCTTTTCCTCCCTATGGATTTTTTTTAAAAAATTTGCAAGGCAACCAAGGTTAACTGGATTTGAACTTAGGTCCTCTTGACTCCAGGATTGGTATTCTATCCACTGTCGCAGCTTTGCCCTCCCTCCTATTTTTTGATGTTTCAATGATTCTTTTTTCTCTTTGTTATTTATTTTTGAGACAACCTAACTCTGATCCATTCTTAACCTTACCCCCCATTGAAACAATAGCCTTGTAACAAAAATGCATAGTTAAGCAAAACAAATCCCCCCACTGGCCATATCCACATATGTAAGTCTACATCTTAACCTCTCAAATAGCAGGCTTTATTACTAGTTCTCTGAAATTATGGCTGGTCATTGGATTGATCAAGGTACTTATCTTTCAAAAAAATTTTTTTTCTTTACAATGTTATTGTATATTACAATGTTGTTATAGGAGAAATTGTTTTGATTCTACTCATTTGACCTTTATTGATTCATATACATTTTCCCAAGTTTCTTTAAAACTCTCCCTTTTGTCACTGTTTCCATCACAATAGTAATCCATTATATTTACACACCATAGTTTCAGCAATTGTCTAATTGGTGGGAACTTCCTTTGACTCCAGTTCTTTGTATTTTAAAAAGATGAACCACGATAAATATTTCTGTACCTGTTGCCCCTTTTCCTCTTCCTTTGATCTCTTTTAGTCAGTATAAACCTATTTCTGAGTTGAAGAGAAATGCCACCTTTCCTTCCAAGTTGGTCACAGAAAGGCACGTGATATTGTCAAGTCTCAATCATAGGCCCTTTTGTCACTCTTATTCCCAGTCACTAGGAGCTCAGATAGTGAAGACAGGTGTTCCTGTCAGACGTGAGCTTTTTTCTGGAATCATTTGCACACTCCCAATTCATCTCCTAAGATGCATACTCCCAATATGAATGGTCCACATAACTAATATAGACTTAAAAAAGGTAACATAAGGCTTAACCTGCCTGGTCTTCCCACCACCATGTCTGTGATTAGCTTTCTCAAACCATCTTCCTTTAACTATTTATCCATCAGAAACTGTTTTGTCATTCTTGAATCTAGGGAGTTAATCCTCCCAGCTCTTTCTCCTCCGCAGAACCGCCTATTTCATAAATCAGTAAAATGAAACTCAACAGGGCCCCTAGTTTTAAACAGAGTCCACACTAGCCATTCTTTCCTGAAAGTCCTGGGAGTGAGGTTCACAGTTCCTTTATAAAAGTAATAATATTAAATTTTTAAGGAGCAGAGGAATAAACACTTGGCCAAAGGTGAAGAGACCCATGAAAACCATCTTCTATGTGATGCCAGCTCAAGGCACTCCCAGGTCCTCCAGCCTCTTCTTGTACAACAGGGCATCATCCGTAGGATATCAAACTCAAGCCACAAGCAGGGTTTCAGGGAGTTGGGCAATGATGTCATCGTCAGCAATTAGGGGTGAATTTGTTGGCTGTAACAACATTTTGCTTTCCAAGTAAGCATCTTCATTAAAAGAACCTGGTGACATGGGTTGGTAGCCTCTCTCTTTGAACCTCTTAGGTATGTTGTTGACATTAATTATTTCCCCATACTTCTTCTGCATCTCAGGAGGCACATGAGCATTTTGCATAAAAATGGATGTCCAAGACGGGTCCATATCAAAATAAAAGCACAAATAAAGACCAAGATCACTCAGGGTAAGTAATGGGATATTTTTGTTCTGTTGATGTGAAGGCAGCTGGAAATTAAATCCCTGGATATAGGGTGATCAGAATCTTTCGATCTTAGGAAGATCTGGTTGGGTCACAAGACTTGGCAAATAGGTTGCACTTGACCTCCAGCACTGTCTCCAAGGAGGATGACCGAGATGGATCCACCCATAGGTGTCCAGAGTTCTCAGAAAGTGGATTGTAGCAGTTATGCAGTCATTCAATGGAGCGGGGTACTTGTGGTCAGGAACCATGCGATAACTAAAGAGGAGTCAAGAGATAAATGGGATTATACCTAGTCATAAAATCAGTTTCACTTATGTTCAAGGTTCTAGTTTAAAATGTTTTGTTCTACCTAAGAAGTATAGATTGTCAGATCTAGAAAGGGCAATAGAGATGCCAACTTGATTTTACAAAGGAGAAAAATGAGGCCCAGAGAGAGTTAGTGACTCACTCTAAAATAAGAGTAAAATTTTTAACTGAGATCATGAACTTTTAATTTTTTCTTTTAAGTCCTTTTTATTATAATAGTATTTATTTTCCAAATACATACAAAGACAGGTTTCAACATCTACCTTTGCAAAATCTTGTTTTCCTATTTTTCACTCCTTCCTCTCTCCTTCCCTCCCCAACAGAATAAGCAGTCCAATTGAAGTTAAACATATACAATATTCTTCTAAACATATTTCCATATTTATCATGCTCTACAAAAAAAACTCAAAAGGGAAAGAAAACCAAGCAAAACCAACAACAATGACAACAAAAGGTGAAAATACCAAGCTGATCCACATTCAGTCCCTATACACTTCTCTCAGATGTAGATGGCTCTCTCCATCACAAATCTATTGGAATTGACCTGAATCACCTCATTGTTGAGAAAAACATGTCCATCAGAGCTGATCATCCCATAATCTTGCTCTTACTGCATACAATGTTTTCCTAGTTCTGCTCACTTTACTCAGCATCAGTTCATGGAAGTCTCTCCAAGCTTTTCAGAAATCATCTTGCTCATCATTTCTTATAGAATTCAACAATAATATTCTATAACATCCATATACCATAGTTTATTCAGTCATTCCCCAACTGATAGGCATCTACTCAGTCTCCAATTCCTTGCCACTACATAAAGGGCTGCCATAAACATTTTTGCACATTTGGGATCTTTTCCCACATTTAAAATCTCTTTGGGATGCAAACCCAGTAGAGACACTGCTGGATCAAAAGGTATGCACAGAAAAAAAAATTATAACTATTTTCATGTAATTGGTTTTCTTTGTAATCTTAAAAGAATGTTATTAATGTAACCAAAAACATTGTTCTGAGGAGTCAATAAAATTCATCAAATTTACTAAAGGACCCATGACACAGAAAATGTTAAGAATCTCTGCACCAAGGTTATACAGCTAGGAAATTGTTTGGGCATTTATGAAATACTACATTACTATAATCATTGATTGTTATATCATATGTATCTTTCCACTTATCTACCACTCTATTTCTTAGACAGAATTAAATGTTTTGATGACTACTGCTTTATAATATAATTTTAGATCTGACACTATGAGAGCACCATCCTTTGTATTTTCATCAATTCCCTTGATATTCTTCACATTTGTTCTTCTAGATTAATTTTATTATTATTTTCTATCTCTATAAAATAATTTTTGGCAATTTGGCATGGCACTGAACAAATAGGCCAATTTTGGTAGAATTGTCTTTTTTTTTTATTATATTAGCTCAACTTAGGCCTGTGCAGTTGTCGTTTTCCCAATTGTTTAGATCTGACTTTATTTGTATGAGAAGTGCTTTGTAATTATGTTCATATAGTTCTTGGGTTTGTTTTGGCAAATAGACACCCAAATATTTTATTTTATCTACAATTATTTTAAATGGAATTTCTCTTTTTATCTCTTGCTGTTGGGCGTTGTCAATTATATATAGAAAGGCTAATGATTTGTGTGGGTTTAGTTTATAGCTTGCAACTTTACTAAAGTTGTTAAGGTTTCAAGCAGGTTTTTGGATGATTTTCTAGGATTCTCTAAATATATCATCATATCATCTGCAAAGAGTGGTAGTTTTATCTCTTCATTGCCTATTCTAATTTCTTTAATTTCTTTTTTTTCTTATTGCTAAAGCCAATATTTCTAGTACAATATTGAATAACAGTGGTGATAATTAGATCCTTATTTCACTCCTGATTTTATTAGGAAAAGGTTCAGCTTCTTCTATTTTAAATAATGCTTTACTATTTAAGGAAAACTCCTTTATTCCTATGTTATCTAGTGTTTTTGTAGGAATGGATGCTTTATTTTGTCAACACTTTTCTGCATTTATTAAGATTATCATAAGATTTTGTTGGTTTTGTTATTGACATGGTTGATTATGGCAATTGTTTTCCTGAGATTTGTTATTATTTTTCTAACTGTATAAAATAATTTTTGACATTTTTGATTGGTATAGCACTAAATAAGTAGATTAATTTAGAATCATCATTTTTATTACATTGGCTCAGCCTAATCATGAACAATTAACATTTTTCCATTTGTTTAGTTCTGACTTCATTTATGTGAGAAATGATTTGTAATTGTGTTCATATGGTTCTAGGGTTTGTCTTGGCAGGTAGTATTTTATCTTTATAAAAGTATTTTTTCCTTGCTTCTAGACTTTGTTGATCATTTTTAGTAATGCTAATGATTTATGTGCTTTTTTTAATCCTATAACTTTCCTAAAGTTGTTAATTATTTCAATTAGTTTTTTTTGTTTGTTTTGTTGTGTTTGTAAGGCTTTAGAGAAGTGACTTGCCAGGGAAGTGTTAAGTGTCTAACCAGATTTGAACTTTTGACTTCAGGGCTAGTGCTCTATCCACTGCACCAACTAGCTGATCCTCAACTAGATTTTTTAGTTGATTCTATAGATTTCTCTAAGTATACTATCATATTATCTGCAGAGAGTGACAATTTTCTTTCCTTGTTAATTATTATAATTCTTTTGATTTGTTTTTCTTCTTTTATTCCTATAGCTGGCTTTTGTAGAACAAAATTTAACAATAGTGGTGGTAATGGACATCTTTGCTTCATCACTGATCTTATTGAGAAGGCTTCAGGTTTATCCCCATTACACATAATGATCACTGATGCTTTTAGATAGATATTACCTATCATTTAAAGAAAAGTTCCATTAATTCCTGTGTTCTGTAGTGTTTTTAATAGGAATGAGTATTATATTTTATCAAAGATTTTCTGAATCTATTAAGATAATTGTATGATTTCTCTTAGTTTTATTTTTGATATGGTCAATATGCTGATTGTTTTCCTTATATTGAGCCAGTCCTGCATTCCTGGCATAAATTCTGTGTGGTCATAGTGTATTGTCTTTCTGATATATTGCTGTGATCTCCTTGCTAGTACTTTATTTAAAATGTCTGCATCAATATTCATCAGGTAATGTGGTCTATAATTTTTTTTTTTTACTCTTCTTGGTTTAGGTATTAGCATAATATTGGTGTCATAAAAGGAATTTGGTAGGTCTTGTTTGCTTATTTTTCCAAATAGTTTATATAGTGTTAGGATTCTTTAAATGTTTGGTAGAATTCATTTGTGAATTCATCTGATCCTGGAATTTTTTTTTTCTTAGGAAGTTCATTGATGTTGTTCCATTTCTTTTATAGCATGGGGTTATTGAAATGTTCTCTTTGGTTAATCTGGGCAATTTATATTTTTATAAATATATATATATATATCCATTTCACGTAGATTGTCAGATTTATTAGTATATAATTGGGCAGAAAATTTTATAGTAATTGTTTTAAATTTCTCTTCATTTGTAGTAAATTCAACCTTTCATTTTTGACATTTGTAATTTGGTTTTCTTTATTTTAAATCAAAGTAGCAATGGTTTGCTTATTTTTTCCCCAAAATAAAATCAGCTTCTAGTTTTACTTAATTGTTCAAAAGTTTTCAGTTTCCTAATTTTTTTTCTTAGGATTCCCAAATTGCTGTTTATGTGAGCATTTTAACTTGTTCTTTTCCTAAATATTTAGTGCATATCAATTCACTGATTGAATTTTCTTTCTGTTTTATGGATGCAAATATTTAGAGGAATAAATTTTCCCCCTAACTACTACTTTTGTTGTTTCTCTAAATTTGGTATATTATTCTCATTGTTGATAATCTCTTTATAAATTATTGATTATTTCTATGGTTTTGTTCTTTGACCTATTCATTCTTTAGGATTAGATTATTTAGTTTCAATTAATTTTTAATCTTCCACCTTTTTTGAATGTTGTTTTATTGCATATGAAAAGGATGCATTTAATGTTTCAGCTTTTCTGCATTTGATTGTGAGATTTTCATGCCTTAATATTTGTTAGGTGATTTTTGATTGTAATCTTAACTTCTTTGCTTTTGGACATCCCTTTGGAATATCATATTCCAAGCCCTCCAGCTTTTGATGTGAAACTCAAAATTACTTGTTTAATCCTGACTGTGGGTTCACAACATTTGAATCATTCTTTTCAGTTTCTTGTAGTATTTCTCC
The DNA here is from genome assembly GCF_902635505.1 of Sarcophilus harrisii. Lineage (NCBI taxonomy): Eukaryota > Metazoa > Chordata > Mammalia > Dasyuromorphia > Dasyuridae > Sarcophilus > Sarcophilus harrisii. The sequence goes on along the minus strand of NW_022290925.1, from coordinate 1,003 downwards.
TTGGCCTGGAATCTATAGAATTTAGCCATGATATTACTGGGAGTTTTCATTTTGGGATTTCTTTCAGGTGATGATTGGAAGATTCTTTCAATTTTTTATTTTACCCTGTAGTTCTACAATGTCATGGAAGTTTTCCTGGCAATTTCCTGAAACATAATGTCCAAGTTCTTTTTTTTTATCATAGTTTTCATGCCTAATAATTGTTAAATTCTCTCCTTAATCTATTTTCTAGGTCAGTTTTTTCCATTGAGAAAATTTATATATATTCTTACTTTTCATTCTTTTGATTTTGTTTTGTCATTTCCTTTGATGTCCTCGAAGGCCAAGCCCATTTCCCTATCCTAATCTTTAAGGGATTATTTTCTTCAGTGTATTTTTGTACGTCTTTTTCCATTTCAACAATTCTATTTTTTAAGGAGTTGTTTTCTTTAGTAAATTTTTATATCTTTTTTTATTTTGTACTTCTTTTACTGAGTTATTGATTCTTTTTTCCTTTATTTTCTTGCATTGCTCTCATTTCTTTTCCCAAATTTTCTTCTACCTTTCATTTATATTTTGAAATCATTTTTGAACTCTTCCAAAGTTTCTTTTAGGCCTACAACTAATTTACATTTTCTTTGTTGCTTTGCATTTAGCCATTTTGATACAATTGTTCTCTTCTAAGTTTGTGTTTTGATCTTGCCTATCACATAGCAATTTTCTATGATCAAGCTCTTGATTGATCTTTTTTTTCTGCCTATCTGAGGATTTTGTACTTTTATCTAAGATTTGGACTAGCTGTCCTGTCCCAAGCTTCTTGTACCAGGGCTTGGGGCTCTCCTGCTGCTTTGCACCAGGCCTCAGGGTGTAGCTATTGATTTGCACTGAAAGGGAGGCCACCCTTCCAACTTTTAAAGAAGGTTGGGGATGTCTCCATGTCATTCTAACCGAAAGGTGGGATCTCACTGCTGGCTGCCATAAAGCCTAGCTCCTGGGTTAGTCTGAGGAGGAGGTTTTACTGCCT
>NW_022290924.1:0-62644 GCF_902635505.1 Sarcophilus harrisii | reverse complement strand
GGAGCAGTGGGGAAGAGAAGCAGCAATGAGGCAAGCAAGCACAAGAGCAAGCACAAGCACAAGAGCAAGCACAAGAGCAAGAGCAAGAGGCAGGATCCTGAGTCTAGCCAAAAGGACGGCAGGAAGCTCCAGAGCTCCGGCAGCTCCCACAGGCTGGAGTCAGGCAAGAACAACCACAAGCTGAGTGGCCAGCCCACTACCGAGATCTCAGAGCCTGTGGAAGATTTAGAAGAGGCCGTGGCCAAAATCTTGAAGCCGTGGCGCCTCCCTCCTCTCCTTTCTCCATTGAAGGAGGTGGAGCAGCCGAAAGGCCTCGGGGCCACCAAGGTCAGCGTTGTCCAGGTGGACAAAGGGATGCAGGTGCAGGGAAAGCTTTGTCCAGGCAAAGCGCCTGCTGCCTGTGGAGCAGAGGGAGAAGAGGAAGCAGCTGTGGGCAAGAGCAAGCACAAGAGCAAGCACAAGCACAAGAGCAAGCACAAGAGCAAGAGCAAGAGGCAGGATCCTGAGTCTAGCCAAAAGGACGGCAGGAAGCTCCAGATCTCCGGCAGCTCCGACAGGCTGGAGTCAGGCAAGAACAACCACAAGCTGAGTGGGCAGGCCATTACAGAGATCTCAGAGCCTGTGGAAGATTTAGAAGAGGCTGTGGCCAAAATCCTGGAAGCCGTGCGCCTCCCCTCTCCTTTCTCCATTGAGGGAGGTGGAGCAGCCGAAAGGCCCTCGGGGCCACCAAGGTCAGGCTGTCCAGGTGGACAAAGGGATGCAGGTGCAGGGAAAGCTTTGTCCAGGCAAAGCGCCTGCTGCCTGTGGAGCAGAGGGAGTAGAGGAAGCAGCCGTGGGCAAGAGCAAGCACAAGAGCAAGCACAAGCACAAGAGCAAGCACAAGAGCAAGAGCAAGAGGCAGGATCCTGAGTCTAGCCAAAAGGACGGCAGGAATCTCCAGAGCTCCGGCAGCTCCGACAGGCTGGAGTCAGGCAAGAACAGCCACAAACTGAGTGGCCAGTGCAAGATCCAAGGTGGCCAGCCCACTACAGAGCTGTCAGCGCTATTGGAAGCGCCAGAAGAAGCCTTGGCAATAGCCCCGGAAGCCGTGCGCCTGCCCCCTCTCCTCTCTCCGTTGAGGGAGATGCAACAACGCAAAAGCCTGGGGGACCCCAAGGACAGCAGCGACCAAATGGACAGAGAGATGCAGGTGCAGCCAAAGGTAAGTGGCGGCAAGAAGCTGCCAGCGAGTCCACAGACAACGGGGAGTAAAGGGGCCCTCCTGGAGGGGAAGCGCCCCGAGAACCATCCCGAGGTCGGTCAAGAGGCCGGGCTGAAAGCCCCAGGCACCCTGGGCAGGCAAATGATGGACAGCGTTCAAGTGATTCATGCTCTGGGCAAGAAGGAGGACCTGCCGGCTGCCGTCCCAACTCCCCAGGGCATTACCGAGATCCAAGAGCAGCCGGCAGCCCCAGCAGGAGCCTCGCAAACGGCCCCGGAAGTCTTGCGCCTCCCGCCTCTGCCTTCTCCCTCCCGGGACTTGGACCAGGCGAAAGGCCTCGGGGCCAGCAAGGCCAGTGTCGTCCAAGTGGACAGAGGGATGCAGGGGCAGGGAAAGCTTTGTCCAGACAAAGCGCCCGCCGCTTGTGGAGTAGAGGGAGAAGAGGAACCAGCCGTGCGCAAGAGCAAGCGCAAAAGGCACCATCCAGAGCCCAGCCAAGAGGAGGGCAGGAAGCACCGGAGCTCCGGCAGCTCCCACAAGCTGGAGTCAGGCAAGAAGAACGACAAGCTGAGTGGCCAGTCCAAGATAGAAGATCGCCAGCCCGCTACAGACGTCTCAGGGCGTTTGGAAGCTTTAGAAGAGGCCGTGGCCAAAATCCTGAAGCCGTGCGCCTCGCCCCTCCCCTTTCTCCATTGAGGGAGGTGGAGCAGCCCAAAGGCCCTGGGGCCACTAAGGTCCGCGTTGTCCAGGTGGACAAAGGGATTCAGGTGCAGGGAAAGCTTTATGCAGACAAAGCGCCCGCCGAATGTGGAGCCGAAGCAGAAGAGGAAGGAGCCGTGCCCAGGAAAAAGCGCAAAAGGACCACCCTCAGCCCAGCCAAGAGGAGGGCAGGAAGCTCCGGAGCTCCGGCAGCTCCCACAGGCTGGAGTCAGGCAAGAACAACCACAAGGTGAGTGGCCAGTCCAAGATCCAATGTGGCCAGCCCACTCCAGAGATCTCAGGGTGTTTGGAAGCTTCAGAAGAAGCCTTGGCAATAGCCCGCGAAGCCTTGGCAATAGCGAGGAAGCCTTGCGCCTCCCCTCTGCCTTCTCCTCCAGGGACGTGGACCAGGCGAAAGGCCCTCGGGCCAGCAAGGTCAGCGTCCTCCAAGTGGACAAAGTGATGGACGAAGGGATGCAGGTGCAGGGAAAGCTTTATGCGGACAAAGCGCCCGCCGACTGTGGAGCAGGGGCAGAAGAGGAAGGAGCCGTGCCCGGAAAACGCGCGGAAGGACCACCCTGAGCCCAGCCAAGAAGACGGCAGGAAACACCGAGCCCGGCAGCTCCCACAGGCTGGAGTCCGGCAAGAAGAACGACAAGCTGAGTGGGCAGACCAAGGTCCAAGGTCGCCAGCCCACTACAGAGATGTCAGAGCGGGTGGAAGCGCCAGCAGGAGCTCGGGAATAGCCCCGGTGGCCTTGGCCTCCCCTCCTTTCTCTCGGGAAAGCGGAAAACCCAAAGGCCCGGCGCCCCTAAGGACAGCAGGGATCAAATGGACAGAGGGCCGCGGCTGCCGGGCAAGTACAGCCCAGAGAAGTCCCCAGGCGTTCGGGTAAGCCAGGGCAGAAGCGCCCCGGGGGCCAGAAGCAGCCCAGCCCGGAGGCCGGGAAGAAAGACCAGGGCGCCCTGGGCAGGCACATGCCGGAGTCGGTGCACGAGTTACACAATCCGGGCAAGCGGGAGGACAGGAAGCCCAGCCCTGTCAGAGCGCCCCAGCCGCCCGCCCAGGCCCACGTTCATTTGCCAGCCCCGGCAGCAGTCTGGGAAACCGCCCCGGAAGCCTCGCGCTTCCCCACTGCTCATTTTCCCTCTCGGAGCGTGGAGCAGCCCAGGGACATCGGGAACACCGAGGCCAGAGGCCGGCCAGCGGACAGAGAGCTGCGGGGGCAGCCAAAGCCTTGGCGGGACCGAGGGCCGTCTGAGAGTGGCGCTGAGCCGCCAGAGGAAGCGGCCCCGCTGACCAACAAGCGCAAGAGGGGCCTTCCTGAGCCCTCTGCGCAGGTCTGGAAGAAGCTCCGGACCTTCCTCAGCGACAATATGCCCGAGGCTCCCCAGAAGCAAGACAAGCTGGCTGGCTCCTTCGGGGTCCCCAGGTCACCTCCCAAGGCCCGAGAGCGCGGGGGAGCCACAGCAGAAGGGCCGGCTCCCAGGCAGACGCAGGCTGGCCTCTGGGCCGCTGCCAGAGACAGGAGTCGGAAGGCCCAAGTCGAGCGGGCTCAGCCCTTCCCCACTGGGCCTGCTCTGCCGGTGCCCAGGGCGCGTTGGTCTCCAGCTCCCCGGAGAGGGTGGAGGCATGAGCGGGAGAGGCTGAAGAGGAAGGCCCAGCAGGAGCGAGAGTTCGCTGCCTAGTACACGGCCCTGGGCAAGAAGAACTTTTTCGAGGAGCGGCAAAAGGACATGGAAATCGCAAGCCGCTATGGCTACGTGGTCTGAGCAGAGTCGCTAGGAGTCGGGCACGGGGGCAGCCGGTTTGAGAGGGAATTCTCTTAGGGTGTCCGAGTGGTAGATAACGTGTGTGGCTGCTCGCCAGTGCAGCAGGGAATTTAGAGTTAGGGTAGCATCAGGGAAAAACCCAAAAGGGGGAAAAAAAAAGGGGGGGGAAAAAAAAAAAAGGGGGAAAGGGAAATTTTTGGGGTTAAAAAAAAGGGTTGTTAAAAAGGTTTTTTTTTTAAAAAATTTTTTTTTAAAAAAATTAAAAAAAAAAAAAAAAAGGGAAAATTTTCCCTTTTTTTCCCCCCCGGGTTTTAAAGGGGGGGAAAAAAAACCTTGGGAAACCCTTGCTTTCCCCAAAATTTTAATTTTTTTCCCCCCCCGGGGGGGGGGAAAAAAAAAAATTTAAAAAAATTTAAAAGGTTTTTTTAAAAAAACCCGACCTTTGGAAAAAATTGGGGCCCCGGGGGGGAAATTAAAAGGGGGGGGGAAGGGGCCCCCGGTTCCCCGGGCCGGGGGTTTCGGGCCCCCAAAAGGAAAGGGGGTTAATTCGGCCGGGGTTTTTCCCCTGGGCCTTCCTTTGGGTTTTTTAAAAAAAGGCTTTTTTTAAGGGGAAGGCTTAAAGGGAAAAAAGGGGTTGGCCTTTCCCCCAAAAATTTTAAAAAATTTTTTCCCAAAAAAAAACCCCCAAAAGGCCACCTTGGGGCCCAATTTTCCCCTTAAAAAGGGGGGGGGGGGTTTTTTTTTTTTTGGGAAAAAAAAATTGGGGCCCCTTCGGGGAAATTTTTAAAGGGTTAAACCCCCCGGGGGGCCCCCAAAAAAACTTTTGGGTTTTTTTCCCCCCCCAAAATCCTTTAACCGAACCCAAAAAAAGGGGGGGGGAAAGGGGGGCTTTTGGGGGGGTTTTTTTTTTTAAAAAAAAAATTGGGCTTTTTGGGGGGAAAAACCCCCCCTTTTTTTCCCCCCCTTTTTCCCTTTTTTGGGAAAAATTAAAAAAAAATTTGGTTGGGGAAAGGTTTCTTAAACCCCCCAAAAAAAAAAAACCAAAAACCAAAGGAAAAAACGGGGAAAATTTTTTCGGTTTCCCCCTTTAAAGGGAAAAAAAAATTTATTTAAACCGGGAAAAAAATTTTTAAATTCCTTTTTTAAAAAATTTTCTTTTTCCCCCCAAAAAAAAAGAAAAATTTTTTTGGTTAAGAGGGGGAAAAAAAAAAAAAAAACAAAACCAAAGGGAAAAAAACCTTTTAAAAAATTTGCCCGGGGGCCAAATGGAAAAAAAATTTTGGGGAAAAAAGGAAAAAAAAACTTTTCCAAAAAATTTTTTAAAAAAAGTTAAAAAAAAAATTTTAAAAAATTTTTTTGGAAAAATTTTTAAAGGCCTTTTTTTTAAAATAAAAAAAAATTTTTTTAAAAATTTTAACCTTGGGGGGAAAAATTTCCCCAATTTTTTTTTTAATTTGGGGTTTTTTTGGGGGTTGGGGGGTTTTTTTTCCATGAAAAATTTTCATTTGCGGGGCCCCTTTTTGGAAATTTTTTTTTTAAAAACCCCCCCCGGGGGGGGTTTTGGAAACCCAAAAAAGGGGGGTTTAAATTTTTTTTTAAAAAAAAAGGGATGGAAAAAAGGTTTTAAAAAAAATTTAAAATTACCGGGGAATTTTTTAAAACCCCAAATAAATTCCCCTTTTTTTTTATTTTAAAAAAATTTTTTGGGGCCCGGGGGAAAAAAATTTTAAAAAGGGGAAAAGGGCCCCTTTAAAAAGGGGTTTGGCCAAAGGGTTTTTGGGTTTCCTTTTATTAAAAACAAAAAGGGGAAAAAGGGGGGAAAAAAATTAAAAAAAATTTAAATTTTAGGGAACCTTTTTTTTTTAAAATTTTCAAAATTTTTTCAAAAAAATTTAAAAAGGGAAAAAAAAAAAAAATTTTTTTTGTTTTTCCTTTTCTTTTAACCCTTTTTTTAAAATTTTTGAAATTTTTAATTTTCCTGGGTTTTTAAAATTTTAAAATTTCCTTTTTTTTTAAACCCTTTGGGTTTTTTTTTCCCCCAAAAAAAAATTTTAACCAGTTTTTTTTTTCCCCCCAAAAAAAGGAAAATTTTTTTTGCCCCCAAAAAAACCCCCAAATTTCCCAAATTTTCCTTTTCCCTTTTTCCCCCAAAAAAAAAAAAAAAAAATTTTTAAAAAAAAAAAATACAAACTTTTTCCAAATTATTTTCCCCAAAAAAAGGGTTTTAAAATTTTAAAGGGAAAGGTTTATTTAAAAAAAAGGAAATTTAAAAAAAAGGGGTTAAAATTAAAAAATTTTTTAAAAAAAATTTTTAAAAAATTTTTTTGGTCCAAAAAATTGAAATTTCCCCATTTTAAAAAAACCCCGGGGAAAAATTTTAAAGTTTAAAATTTTAAAAAAAAAAAAAAAAAGGGGAATTCAAAATTTTTTTTTCCTTTTAAAAAAAACTTAATTTTTTTTTTTTAAAGGAATTAAATAAAAAAAAACCCAAGGTTTTTAAAAAAAAAAAATTTTAAAATTTTTAAAAAAAAGAAATTAAAAATTAAAAAAATTTTTAAAAAAAATTTTAGGGAAATTTTTCCAAATTTTTTAACTTTAAAAAGGGAAAAAAAAAAAAAAAAAAAAATAGGAAAAAAATAAAAACCCCCAATTAAAATTTAAATTGGGAAAAATTTTTTTTTTTAAATTTAAAAAAAGGGGGAAAAAAAATTTAAAAAAAAAAAAAATTCCTTTTTTTTTAAAAGGGAAAAAGAATTTTTAAAAAAAATTTTTTAAAATTTTTTAAAAGGGTTTTTAAAATTTTCCCCTTAAAATTTAAATTTTCAATTTTTGGGGTTTAAAAAATTAAAAGGTTTTTTTTTTAAAAAAAAAATAAACCTTTAAATTCCCTTTTTAAAAAAAATTAAATTTCCCAAAAGGGGAAAAAGGAAATTTAATAAACCAATTTTTTTTTTTTTTAAATAAATTTAAAAAAAACTTTTATTTTTTAAAAATTTTTAAAATTTTTTTTAAAAATTTTTTTTAAATTTTGGAAAAATAAAAAAAAAAAAAAAATTTTTGGGGCTTAAAAAATTTTAAAAAAAAAATTTTAAAAAACCAAAAAAAAAAAAAATTTAAAAATTTTTAAAAACCCTTTTTTAGGAAGGAAAATTTTAAAAATTTTTGAATTAAAAAAAAAAAATTTTTTTTTTGGGGGGAAAAATTTTTTAAAAATTTTTTTTAAAAAAAATTTTAATTTAATTTTGTTTTTTAAAAAATTTTTTTTAAAAAAAAAGAATTTTAAAAAGGAAAAAAATTTTAAAAAAAATTTTTAAAATTTTAAAAAATTTTTTTTTTAAAAAAACCTAAAAAAAAACGGTTTAAAAATCCCCGGGAAAAAAATAAAATTTCCTTTTTTTTGGGAAATTTAAAAACCCAAAAAAAAAAAGGGTTTTTAAAAAAAAAAAAAAACCCCCTTTTTGGGGTAAAAAAATTTAAAAAAAAAAAATTTTAAATTTTTAAAAAATTTTAAAAATTTTTAAAATTTAATTTAAATTTTTTAAAAAAAAATTTTAAAAAAATAAAATTAAAAATATTTTAAAAAAAAAAATAATTAAAAAAAAATTTTTTTTAAAATTTAATATTTTAAAAAAAAAATTTTTTTAAAAAATTTTAATTTAAAAAAAAAAAAAAAAATTTTTTCCCCGGGGAAAAATTTTAAAATTAAATTTCCAAAAAAAAAAAATTTAAAAAATTAAAAAAATTAAAAAAAATTTTTGGAAAAATTTAAAAATAAAAAATTTTAAAATTTAAAAGGGAAAAAGGGGGAAAAAAAATTTTTAAAAAAAAAACCAAAAAAAAAGGGAAAAAAACCAAAATTTTAAAAGGTTTTTTTTTTTTAAAAATTTAAAGGGAAATGGAAAAATTTAAAAAAAAAATTTTTTTACCCAAAAAAAATTTAAAAAATTTGTTTTAAAAAAAAAAAAAAAAAAAAAAAAAAAAAAATTTGGGAAAAATTTTAAAAAAAAATTAAAAAAAAAAAAATTAAAATTTAAAAAAAATTTTTTTAAATTAAAAAAAAAAACCAAATTCCCAAGGGAAAAGAAAGGGAAAAATGTTAAAGGAAAAAAAAAAAATTTTAAAAACCTTTTTTTTTTTTTTTTTTTAAAAAAAAAAAAGAAAAAAAAGGGAATTCCTTTAAAAAATTTTTATTTTTTTGGGAAAAATTTTAAATAAAAAAAAATAAAAAGGGAAAAAACCCAAAAAAAAAAAAAAATAGTTTTTTTCCCCCAAATTTTCCTTTAAATTTTTTTTTAAAAAGGAAACCCCAAAAATTTTTAAAATTTTTTTTTGGAAAAATTTTAAAAAAAAACCCGGAAATTTAAAATTAAAATTTTTTAAAACCAAAAAAAGGGGTTTTCCCTTCCCCAAAAAAATTTTTTTTTTGAAAAATTTCACTTTTAAAAAAAAAAAAGGAAAAAAATTTTTTTTGGAAAATTGAAAATAAAATTGGGGGAAAAAAAATTAAAAAAAATTTTAAAATTTAAAAATTTTAAAAATTTTTTAAAAAAAACCCCAAAATTTAAAATAAAACAATTGGAAAAAAAATTTTCCCAAAAAAATTTTGGGTTCCATTTTAAAACAAATCCAAGAAAAATTTAAAAAAATTAAATTTAAAAAAATTTTTTTAAAAAAATCTTGTTTTTAAAAAAAAAAAATTTTAAAAAATTTTTTTAAAAAAATTTTCCCCAAATTTTTTTTCCCTTTTTTAAAAAAAAATTTTTTTAAAAAAAAAATTTTAAAAAAAAAAATTTAAAAAAAAATAATTTAAGGAAAAAAAAAAAAAGGAACTTTAAAAAAAAAATTTTAAATTTTGGGGAAAAGGAAAGGGGAAAACCAAAGGGCTAATTTTTAAAAGCTTTAAATTAAAATAAAAAAAATTTTTGTTAAAAAAAATTTTAAAAATTTTTGGGAAAAAAATTTTTTTAAAAATTTTGGGAAAAGGGAAAAATTTTAAAAAAATTTTAATTTGCAAAATTTTTTTTAAAAAAAAACCAAAAAAAAAAAAAAAAAAGGAAAAAAATTAAAAAAATTATTTTTAAAGGGTTTAAAAATTAAAAAAAGGGAAAAAAAAAAAAAAAAAAAAAAAAAAAAAAAATTTTTTTTAAAAGGGTTTAAAAAAACAAATTAAACCCCAAAAAAAAAAATTAAAATTTTTTAAAATTTTTAAACAATTTTAAAAAAAAAGGGGTTTTTTTTTTTTAAAAAAACAAAACCCCCTTTTAAAAAAAGGGAAATTTTTTAAAATTTTTTTTATTTAAAAAAAATTTAAAAAAAAAAAAGTTTAAAAAAAAAAAAAAAAAAAAAAAAAAATTTTTTAAAAAAAAATTTTTTTTTTTTTTTTTTTTTTAAAATTTTTAATGGGTTTTTTGGTTTAAAATTGGAAAAGAAAATTTTCCCCCCCCCCCTTTTTTCCCCTTTCCCCCCCCAAAAAATTCCTTTAAAATTTAAAAATTTAAATAAATTAAAAAAAAAAAAAAATTTTTTTTAAAAAACCAAAAGAATTAATTTTAAATTAATTTAAAAATTTTAAAACAAAAAAATTAAAAAAATTTAAAATTTTTTAAAAGGTTTTTTCTTTAAAATTTTTTTTTAAAAAAAATTTTTTTGGGGTTTGGGTTTTCCCCAAGGGAAAAATTTTTAAAAAAAAGGAAATTTTTCCCCTCCTTTCCCTTTAATTTTCCAAATTTTTTTCTAAACCTTTCCTGGGTTTCTTTCCTTTGGGGAAAAAAAAATTTTTTTTTTTCCAAATTTTTCCCTTTTTTTGGGGTTTTTCCCCCCCCCACAAAAACCCCAAACAAACCCCCCCTTTTTTCCCCTTTTTTTTTAAAAGGGGGGAAAATTTGGGATAAAGGGTTAAATTTTTAATTTGTTCCAAATTTTTTTTTTTTTAAAAACCCCCAAAAAACCCAATTTTCCCCCCCTCCCCCAAAAATCATTTTTTCCTTTCCCCAAAACCAAAGGGGTGGTTTTTTGGGTTTTTTTTTTTTGGAAAAAATTTTTCTTTTTAAAAAAAAAAAGGTTTAAAAGGAAAAAAATTAAAAAAAATTTTTAAAATTTTTAACCTTTTTTTTTAAAAAAAAGAAAAAAAAAAATTAAAAAAATTTTTAAAAAAATTTGGAAAAAAAATTTTTTAAAAAAAAAACCCAAAAAAAAACCCGGGAAAAAAATTTTTTTTTAAAAAAATTTTTAAAATTTTAAAGATTTAAAAAATTTAATTTAAACAAAAATTTGGAAAAGGAAAAAAAATTTTCCCAAAAATTTTGGGAAAAAAAAAAAAAAAAAAAAAAAAGAAAAAAAAAAAAAAAAAAAAAAAAAAATTTAAAAAAAAAACTTAAAAAAAAAAAAAAAGGGGAAAAAAATTTGGGAATTTTTAAAAAAGGGGAAAAAAAGGAAAAAAAAAATTAAAAAATTAATAAAATTTAAAAAAAAAACTTTAAAAAAAACCTTTTTAAAAAATTTTGTTTAAAAAAAAAATTTTTTAAAGGGTTTTTTTTTTTAAAAAACCCCCTTTTTTTTAAAACCAACCTTTTCCAAACCCCTTTTTTTTAAAAATTCTAAAAAAAATTTTTTTTTCCCTTTTTTTATTTTTTTTTATTTGGGGTTTTTTTAAATTTTAATTTTAAATTTCAATTTGTTTTTTTTAAATTTTTAAATTTTTTTAATTTTTAATTTTTTTTTTTTTTTTCCCTTTTAATTTTTTTAATTTTAAAATTTTTCTTCTTTTATTTAAAAAGAAATTAAAAATTTTTAAAAAAAAAAAACAAAAAGGAAAAATTTTTTAAAAAATTTTGGCTTGACCTTTTAAATTTTAAAAACCTTTTTTTAAAAATTTCTTTTTCCAAAAAACCTTTTTGTTTTTTTAAAAATTTTTTTTTTAAGGGAAACTTAAATTTTTTCCTTTTTAAAAAAAAAATTCCCAAAATAAAAAACCAAATGAATTTTTTTTTTCCTTTTTTAAAAATTTTTTAAATTTAATTTTTTTAAAGGTTGGCCCTTTTTTAAATAAAAACCCCCTCATGACCTTTTTTTTTTTTTTTCCCTTTTTTTAAATTTTATTTTTAAAAAAAAATTTTAAAAATTTTTTTCCCTTTTTTTTAAAAATTTATCCCCATTCTTTTAAAAATTTTTTTTTTTTTTCCCTCCTTCATATTTTTTTTTATTTTTTTCCCCTTCTTTTCCCTTTTCACTCATTTTTTCCGTCTATCTGCCCTTTTCCTTTTTCCTTTTCCCCCCCCCCCCCCTTTTCCCCTTTTTTTCCCTTCTTTTTTTTCCCCCAAATTAAAAAATTTTTAAAAATCTTTTCCCCTTTTATTCCCCCCCCCAACCCTTCCCCCCCCCTTTTTAAATTTTTTTTTTTTTTTTTTTTTATAAACTATTTGCCTTTGACCTCTAACCCTAAATAAAACAAGAAAAACATAATGAAAATTAATATCAATACTGAACTTATATATTCCAAATATTTAGCATCTAAATTTTTTGAAAATAAAGGAATTTTTAAAATGATATGGGAATAAAGTAGTAGTTTTATAGTAACGAAGACTTTAATCTTCCCCTCTCCGAACCTAGATAAAAAAACAAAATAATTGAAGTTAAACCAAACCATACTATTTACTAAACTTGATATGATAGATACATTAGAGGAACTGACTTGAAATAGAAAGAACGTTTTAACACAAGAATTCATGGTACCTTGGCAAAGATTGACTACATATTAGAACATTAAAATCTTAAAAAAGAAGAAAAAGAAGCAATAAAATTTATCATTTTCAAGATACATTGAAATAAAAAACTATATTCAAAAGGGACTTACTTTAACTTCAATTAAAAATGAATTGGAAATGAAAAAATCTAATTTAAAAGAAAGTGAAATAAAAAAACAGATTTTAGAAAAAATTTATCAGAAAATACTATTAAGACAATATATCAAAAGTTTTTGGGATACAGCAAAAACGCAATTAAGAGGAAAACCCATTCAAATGTTTATATCAATAAAAAGAAAGAATAACACTAATGAATTGAATATGAAATTTACAAACCAGGAAAAAGGAACAAATGAAACCCCCTCCAAAAATACAAATTAAATTCTAAAAAATTAAAAAGTGTGTTAATAAAATTGGTCAAAAATTGAATTGTAAAAATATTAGAAGTTAATTTTATAAAAAAATAAAATATACAATTGTTTAATTTGGATTTAAAAAACACCGAAAAATCAAATTTCTTGTTAAAAACAAAAAAGGTCAGTTGGGTTAACAATGAAGATGACATTAAAGCAATTATTAGAAATTATTGTGTGCCATCATATGCCTATCAATTTAACAATTTTAGGTGAAATGAAAAAAGAATTACAAAGAATGAAATTTTTCTTTTTGGAGAAAAGCATATCTAAAATATATCTGTTTTAGAAAAAGAAATTGAACAAGCCATAAAAAGGAATTCCAAAGGTAAAAAAAGTAGCAAGGACCAATTGATTTTTACTAGTGGAATTCAATCAAATATTTAAAAATCGTTAATTCCAATATTAAACAAATTATTTGGCACAATAAATAAAGAATGGTTCTACCAAACCCTTTTTTAAAAGCAATTAGTACAATGCTTAAACCAGGGTTGACTAAAACCGAAAAAAGAAAATTAAAGAAATTTTATTAATGAATGTGAAGCAAAAATTCTAAATAAAACACTAACTTAAAGATTACAGCAACATAATTACAAAAGGATTATATGTTATGATAAAATAAATTCCATATCAAAGTTTTCAAGGGATGGTTTTAAATAAGGAAAATTATTAACATAATTGTTGAATCAATAAAGTAAAAAAAATAATGTTATTTCATCAACACATGGGAAAAACTTTTACTAAAGGTTAAACACTTTTTTACAAAAATTAAAAATCTTGATATAATTATTGTGAAAATGGACTTTTTTTAAAATCTATTGGGAAGTTATTATATAAAACAACTTCCAAGTATTATTGCAATATTGATAAACTGGCAACCTTATCAGAAAAATCAGGGATGAAGAAAGGATGCCAACCTGTCACCCACATTATTTGAATATTGTCCTGAAAAGCCTATCAAAAACAAGAGGAGCCAAAGGAATCAGAAAAGAACTCCAGAATGAGACTGAGGTAATAAAGTTATCGCTTTTTCAAGATAATTGATATTCATAGAAAATCATGATGATTCAACCAAAAGATTAATTGAAATTTTAGCAAAAACTTTAGCAAAATAGTGAAAATAACCAACATTCCCCTTTGTCCAAAAAAAACTCTCAAAAAGAAAACAGTGAAAAAAAAATCTGATTTAAAAAATTTTACACACCCAAAGGATTTGGGGAGTACAATTTCCAAAAAAAAACCAGAAATTATATAATTATATAACAAAATTCCAAAAGATATTTTATGGAAATAAAATCAATTTATATAACTTGGGAAATATTGTTTACATGTAAGTTAGATCAATATTTAATTTAAAAATAATTTTTTTCCTATGAATGGTTTATATATTCATCCACCATCCCAAAGTTGATAAATTTTTCTTTTGTAATGACCTTGGGAGCAAGATTTTATAAAATTCATTTGAAATGAAAAGTCAAAAAACCCAGGAAATATTGAAAAAATATATATAAAGGAAGGAAGCTTATGGAAGCAATCAGATTTTTAAACTATATCTGGTACTGAATAAGAAATAAGAAAGGTATGTCAATGGGTTAGAGTAAACAAGACAAGTTCAGTTGCAAATAAACTAAAAGCCTTTTTCTGACTAGCGTAAAAAGATTAAGGTTTTGGGATAAGAATTCATTATTTGGATAAAAAGTTGTTGGGAAAAGTGGGAAAGCAATATGGCGGAACCCAAGCAAGGTCAACATCTTACATCATTTACCCAATAAGGTAAAAAACTGATACATGAATAATGTAAAGAGATATTTAAAGAGAAAATTAGAGAAATACAGAACACAATACCTCATCAGATTGAAAGATAGTCAAAAAACAAACAAACAAAGAAAGAGAATAAAATTAAAATAAAATTAATAATTTTGATCACATTTTAAATTAGAAAAGGTTTTGAAATAAAAAGATTAACCCAAGGTCCAGAAGAAAAAAGAAAATTATTTTTATGCCAATTTTTAAACATTCATTTTCTATAAAACATTTTTGTCCAAATTTTTCTCCTCCCTTCATTACTTTTCCTATCCCCCAAAACATCAAGCAATGTAGATAAATATGGGAATTTTTCAACGTATTTCCATATTTGTCCATGTAATGCAACAAAATTCAGATCAAAAAGGAAACAAAGTCATGAGAAAGAAAAAATCCAGCAAATAAACAAAACAAAAGATGAAAAATACTATGCTTTTGATCCCCATTCAAGCCTTTATAATTCTTTTCTCTTGATGCAGATAACCCCAAATCTATCTTTTAAATCTATTGGAATTGTGTTGAATCACCAATTTTTTTGAAAAGAGCCTAAGTCCGTCACAATTGATCATCCATAATTTATTGCTTTTGTCACAATATATTCTTGGCCTCATTTCACCTCAACAAATTAATGTATGTCTTTTCAAGCTTTTCTAAAATCATTCTGTTCTTTTCTTATACAACAATAATGTGAAGAAAAAAAAAAATAGTAATTATAACTTTGAATGTGAATAGGATGTTGGCCTAAAAGATAAACCTAACCTAGGATAAAATGAAAATGAATAACAGAATAGATTACAAATTAAATTCAAGTAATATTTTGTTTAAAAGAAACATATTTAAGAATAACACTACATGGAAAAGTCAAAATAGAGGTTAGATGTTGGAATTGATTATTGTGTCAGTTGGATGACAAAGTCAAGAATGGAAATTTAAACTCAATTGAAGTTAAAAGGGCATCCCTCACTGGTTGCAGAATCTTTGCATGTGGGTCTAATAAAAATTAACAGTAAGGCCAGGGACCAAAATTTTGTGCTTGTGGAACTGGATTAAAGCCCATCCAACATTTTCATGCTTTCTTTGCATTAAGCTACACAAACAATAAATAAAATTATGGCCTGAAAATTTAATTAAAAAAAAAAAAAACCCCGTTCAATGAAATAATAACTGTACTGGAACTTATATACCAAATACTTAACATCTAAATTTTGAAAGAAAAATTTTAAAATTATATGTGAATGGGAATAGTGTTATGATAGCAGAAGACTAATCTTTTTCCTTCTCCAAGAACTAGATAAATCTAACCAAAAGATGGAAAAGAAACAAATTTTGAAGCCATAAAATTTTCATAAACTTGATATGATAGATACCCCTTTAAGAGCTGACTCAACGAAAGGAAGGAAAACTTTTTTCACAAAAATTCATGGTTATCTTTCCAAACAATTGATATTAGTACATAAAACCGGAACAAGAGGCGAAAAGCAGCAATATCAAAAATATCTTTTCAGATCCATTGAAATAAAATTATATTAAAAAGGGACTTTCAAAACTTAAATTAAAAAAATGAATTGGAAATGAAAAATATCCAATGTTAAAAAGAGTAAAATTAAAGAACAAATTTTATTTTAAAAGAAGAATATTGACAACATATCAAAACCTTTTTAGAATCCAACAAAATCAATAATTGGGGAAAACATACTTAAAAAGTTTTTTACAATAAAAATAGAAAAGTTGAATAAAATTGGAAATGAAATTTCAAAACTAAAAGGAACAAATTTACCCCTTTTCCCAATTTAAATACTAAAATGAAATTTTATAATTAAAAGTTGGAGGATGATAAAATTGAGAAAAAAATTTGAATTATAAATAATATTAAGTAATTATTTTTATGAAAAAAATAAAAATAAAAATTAATTAATTAGGATTTTTAAAAAAAGGAGAAAAAAATCAAATTTTCTTTTTTCCCCCCTCAGGGTCTTTTTTAAAATTTTTTAATAGCCTTTGACCCAAGGTTATATGTATGAGTAACTTTTACAGCATTAACAATTGCCAAACCTCTTGTTCCAATTTTTCACCTTCTTCCCCACCCCCAGATGGTAGGGTTCCGGTAATGTTAAATATATTAAAATATAAATTAGAAACAATAAGATACAATGACCAAACTGTTATTTTGCTGTACAAAAAGAATCAGACTCTGAAATATTGTACAATTGGCTTGTGAAGGAAATAAAAAATGCAGAAGGGATAAATATAGGATTGGGAAATTCAAGGGTTGGTTTTAGTCATCACCCAGAGTTTTCTCTGGGCAAAGCTGGTTCATTCATTACTGCTCCATTGGAAAGGATTTGGTTGATCTCATTGCTGAGGATGGCCAGGTCCATCAGAACTGGTCATCATCTGGTTAAAGTTATTGATTCCTCCTGGTCCTGCTCATTTCCTCAGCATCAGTTCGTGTAAATCTTCCAAGGCCTTTCTTGAAATCATCCTGTTGGTCATTTCTTACAGGAACAATAATATTCCAAATTATTCATATACCCTTTATTCCCATTCTCCAACTGGATGGGCATTCCTCAGTTTCCAGGGCCCAGCCACTACAAGAGGGTTTCCACAAACATTCGTGCAACATACAGGTCCCGTTCCCCTTCTTTTGATCTCTTTGGGATATTAAGCCTAGTAGTAATACTGCTGGATCAAAGGGTATGCCAGAGTTTGGTAACTTTTTTCCATAGTTCCCAAATTGTTTCCTCCAGAATGGTTATTCGTTTACAACCCCACCAACAATGCATCAATGTCCCCAGTTTTCCCGCATCCCCTCCAAAATCACTTATTCTTTTCCTGTCATCTTAAATCTGACAGGTGTTGTGGTATCTTAGGTTGGTTCCTTAATTTGCATTTTCTGGAAATCAAATTTTTTAAAAACAAAAAGGTTAGCATGTTAACAAGAAGGGAAATTAAAGCAATCCCTAAAGGAATTATTTTACCATCCTATACCTTTAAATTTAAAACAATTTTAGATGAAATGGAAAAAATTACAAAAAAAATTAGCTGAAGAAGGGAAATAGGTTATCTTAATATATCTGTTTAGAAAAAATTTAACAACCATTAATAACTTCCTAAGGTAAACAAAACAGTAGGACAAGGGATTTTCCTAGTGAGTTCGATTAACTCTTTAAAGATCCTTAATTCTGTTATTAAACAATTTATTTGGAACAAGAAAATAAAGAAAGGATTCACCACATACCTTTTGGGCCAAATATGATCTGATGTTAAACCAGGATGACCAAAAACAGAAAAAAGAAAATGAAAAAAATTTATTAATGAATGTAGATGCAAAAATTCTAAAATAAAATAATTCACTTAAAAATAAGAACATTACTGACAAAGATAATACATGATGATCAAATTGGGAAATTATATCAAAGATTTCAGGGATCTTTGAATTAAGGAAAATTACAAACAATTGGATTGGAATCAATAAGTACAAAAATATATATCATTTATAACAGATGCAGCCAAAAAGCTTTTTGCTAAAGTTCGGGCCTTTTAAAATTAAAATTTTGAAATAAATGGTTGGTGGAATTTTCCCCAAAGTCTTTTCCATATTTTTTCTAAATCAACCAACTTTCATTTTCTACATAACAAATTCCATCCCCTCTATTTATCTATTGGAGGGGTCACAAAAGTTCCCCAGTTTTTGCATCCTTTCTATTCTTGATGACATGGGCTTTTTATATGAGATGAGTTTAATTTTAAATAATCATGATTGTCCCATTTTCACTTTAACAATGCTCATGCCTTATAATATGGATTTGAGATCTGTTATTTTTAATCTTCTTCCTTTTTCTTTTCCCGTTAAGTTGCTGACCTTTTATTCTTGAAAAATGAACTTTGCCTTTTTTTTTCTTAACTCATTAAGATATTAAGAAATAATTTAATTGGGATGGCATTACATAAACAGATTACTTAGGTAAAAATTTAATTTTTAAAAATTACTTTTGACTTGACCCAGAAATGAATCTTTAAATATGACTTCATTTACTTAAAAATTGACTTTCTTTGCATCAAAAAACTGTCTTATGTTGATATTCATATAGAACCTTGTGTCTTTTTCCAAAGGTATAATCTCAGATATTTCATAAAGTTACTTAGATTAAATGGCAAAGATCACTGAATAATATGGCTAAAAAAGCACAGTAGTTTTCTTTTTTTCCTTTTTTCATTCAATATACCCTTTAACCTTTAATTTTTGTCTTTGAACGTTGGGCCCTTACTTTTAAATATAATCAGTTCCACTCATGACCTTTATTTTTACCTTTGTACCTTTCCTTTTTATAACATTTCCTATAGTTGAATTGAAAATGTTAAGTCTATTAATTTCCATTTTATGGGTGTTTTATCCCATGCTCATTCTAAGACAATTACTTTATTTGTATGTTTTCCCCCTTCATATTTTTTTCTTCTTATTCTTTTCACCTTCTTCTTTACCTTTCTAACTCATTTGTTTGAAGGTCTATCTGCCACCTTTTCCTCCTATTGAAATCCCCATTTCCCAAAGGTCCCTCCCTTATCCTTCTCTTCCAGGATATCCCCTTGCCTTTTTTCCCCCCTAAATTGAGAAAAAATTTTATCCAGACAATCATCTTGTTCCCCTCTTTTTAACCCATTCCCCAATGAGGGTTAAACCTTGGACATTTCCTTGCTCTCCCCACTAAAACTTCAGTGTCAATTATTCCTTTTTTTCCCCTTTCATTTGTATAAACTAATTGTTTCTTTTTGTCTCTCCATACAAAAATTGCTTTTAGAATCACAGCATCATAACCAGCTTAGCCCCATTCTTTTTCAAACCACTGAAATAAAATTATTTATAAAGAACTGACCATTTTAATATATAAAGAAATAAAATGAATTGACTTTTTATTGGAATCCTCAATTTAATTGATCCTTAAATTATATTTCACCTGGAGATCTATATTAAATATTCCTTTAAGTTTTGTTGTTTTTGTGATCAATAATTTCAAAAGCCATTTTTCCATTTTTTAAATTTTTGTTATTTTTTTTCCCCATTTTTTAAAGGATTATATTTACCTGGCTTTGGTATTGGTTTTTTTTTGGTTTAAAACCCTTTAACCTTTTCTTTAAAATAGGGAAAGGGAAATTCTTAAAAACCTAAGGGCCTTCCACCCAAGAAAGGCTTGTTTTATAACAATTAAATTGTTTTAAGAAACCTTTGAAATTAATTAATTTTAAACTTAAATTAAATAAAAATAACAAAAAAACAACAAATAAATAAATGGAAAGAAAGAAAAAAGGAAATTTCTTCACCCAAAAAAAAGGAAAATTAGTTGTATGTAAAGGATTTTTACTTTGTTCAATATTCTTTGTATTTAAATGTTATCCAAAAAAAAGTAAAAATTTAAATAAAAAGAGATAAAAAACAATTAAAATAAAAAATAAATTTAAAGGTAGCCGAAAGAAAAAAAAATTTACCAATCCCTTTTTATAAATTTAAAAAAGGAAAGGCAAAATTTTGTTGATTTAAGAATTTAAGCTTTTCCCAATGTACCTTTTAAATTTCCTTTATGGGCAAAAAACTTTATAAAAATTTAAATGAAAAAAGTGAATTGGGAGGAAAACTAATTTAAATTTAGAGGCCCATGGGAATTAAGTTGGCAATGTCTGGGAAAAGACACAATTCCCATTTCCACTTTTTGGGTTTAAGTTTGGCTCTTTAAAGGTGGAAGAAAAGAAAAAATTTATGGAAATTTGTTTTGCATTTTGATAGTAAATTTAGTTTCATTATAAATAAATTTTGAAATTAATAATTGGTTGGAAATGCTTTCATAATAAATTAAATAAAAAGAAAGAATTGTTTTTAATTTAAAAAAGGGCCTGGATTTGTTTATTTTAAATTTTAGCCCTTAACCATTTCCTTTCTAGTAAGGTGAAATGGGTTTGTTAAATTGGTAAAAAGAAGAAATTCAATTTTTTTTGAAACAATGTTTAGGAATTAAATAAAATTGGGTTAAGAATTTGTTAATAAAAATTTCAAAAAAGCAATTAAAAAGAAATTTGGGGTAGTAAATTAAGTTAATTTTGTTTTGGGAACTTGAATTGAAGTTAATAAATTGGGAAGATAAACTTTATTGGAATAAATCCAAATTAAAAAGGGTTGTTTTTAATCCTTTCCAAGTAAATTTTAAATAAACAAATTTTTCTTATTTTGAAAAACTTTTGTAACTTTTTTTTTTACTATTTTCTTACCCTAAAAGAAGATTGTTATTTATGGGCCACTTTTAAAATACCCCTTTGGTATTAATAATTTTCCTCAAAGGGAAAATTGGGAAAATTAAATTAAAATAACCAAGAAAAACTGAAAAAATAGCCTTTGATATTTTTTTAAAAAACCTTGGATCCAGAAGGTTCCAAAATATTTAAAAATTTCTTGATTAAAGAATTTGTTAATAAAATCAAAATTATATCAAAATTTTATTGTTTGTGCACAATTGGGCCTTTGGTTTGTAAACTTAAGTAATTAATTTGTTTTTTAACTTTTCTGAAATAGGAAATTTGAAAAAATGTATTCCTAATTATATTAAATACCAAATTTTAAAAGGCCTTTAACCTTAACCTTTCCCAAATTAGTTAAATTTTATTTTTCCAAATTATATAATTACAAAAATCTTTTAAATCTTTTTTTAAATCCTTGGCCAAGTTTTTCCCTTCCTTAATTAAATTTTCACCAAAATAGGGAAGAAGTTTAAATATAATTATTCCTTTAAAATTATTTATTAATTTTCAAATATAATGCTAAATTTCCAATGCCAAGTTTTGGGAAAAAAATTAAAGTAAATAAAATGAACCAAAATGAAAAAGGGTTAAATTTTGAAATTTCCCCATTTCAAATTTTTCCAAAACTTTTGAAAGCCAGAAGGGGTCCAAAAATATTCCCAAAAACTAATTTCTTGAGAATCTTGGTTAAAGAATATTAACAATCTTTCTTCTTCCCCTATTTCTTAATCGTTTTTGGAAAAAGATTTTATTTAAAATTAATTAGATCTTTGTATTTAAAAAATTTTCCTGACCATTTCATTTGTCAAAATACATTCTTAATTATATTTTTATTTCATTTACGGTACCTAAGGGGATCCCAAACTTTATTTTAATAACTTGTTATATAAATTAATTTTTGTACCAATTTAGCCCAACCGGATCCTTGCAATTCCTTTTAGAATTCCTTTATTAATTAATTTGGTAAGGTTATAATAAAAGGATAAAGGAATTTGAAAAAAAAATAGGGAATAACCTTAATTAATAATTAAAGTCTTAACTGAAAATTAAAAGTTAAATGGTTAAAATTTGAAAAATAGGGTTGGAAAAGAAAACCATGCCAAGTCAAAATAAAAAATTAAAGGGTTGAATTTATTATGTTTTGTTGAAATAAAAATTTCAAAATGGAAAAAAGCCTCAAAGTTATTCGAATTGAAATTTTGAAAAACCCCATCAAGAAATGTTTCAAAATGGAATTTTAAAACCAAAAATTTACTTAAATTTTGAAAGGGGAAATTCTAAAGATATTTAATTTTGGGATAAAAGGAAACATTTTAATTCCTAACTTCCTAAAGGACCCCTTTTAAGGAAAGAAGGTTAAAAACCATGTTTTTAAAATTTAAAATGAATATATTCCTGAAACTTGATTTATTAAAAGGAAGACTCTTTACACTAATTTTGTATTTCAAATTCTTATTGGTACTTAAAATTAATCCTTAAAAGAACAAAACCAATTATAAAATTGGTTTCTTTGCGATCCCCTTAAATTTTTTAAAAAACTTTAAAAAATTCTTAAAATTTGGAATAAACCAAATTAATTTAAGAAAAAATAAAAACCAAATTTAAATAAATTTCCAAAGGAGAAATCTTTAAAACCAAATTTCCCAAAAACCTTTGGGTTCCCAGTAAATTAGGAAAACTTTCCTAAATTATTATCCCAAAAAAAAGAAACTCACCCAAAAAGGGTTTAAATTTGAAAAACTGAAATAACCAAAAAACCAAAGGAAATTTAAGAAATTTAAGGTGATTGGTTAAAATTCCAGGTCAAAAATTGAATTATTAATATTGGAAGTTAATTTTATGAAAAAAAAATAAACAATTGGGTTTTATTTTAAAAAGAGAGAAAAAAATTGGGTTTCTTTATAAGAACAAGAAAGGTTAATTGGTTAACAATGAAGATGAAATTAAAGCAATTATTAGAATTATTTTGAGCCATCATATGCCTATAACTTAACAACTTTAGGTGAAAAGGAAAAACAATTATAAAAATATAAAATTGACTTTAATAGCTGAAGAGAAATAGGGTTCTAAATATTATTTTTAGGAAAAAGAAATTGAACAAGCCAAATGAAAAAGTCCAAAAAAAAGTACCAGGACCAATTGATTTATTGTAAATTTATCAAAATTTAAAGATCAGCTTAACCAGTATTAAAAAATTATTTGGACAATAAATAAAGAATGGATTTACCAAATTCCTTTTAGGAAAAATATGATACTGATGCTTTAAACCAGGAACTAAAAATGAAAAAAGAAAATTAAAGACCAAATTTTTATTAATGAATGTAAATGCAAAAATTTAAAAAAATACTAACTTAAAAGAGTATACATTATGATAAAATGGAATTTATATCAAGGTTTCCAGGAAAGGGTTTAACAAGGAAAATTACTAACATCGTTGATTGCATCAAAAGAAAGAAAAAAATAATGTTTTTTCATTAATAAAGATGTTTTCAAAAGTCCAACACTTTTTTAAAAATAAAATTTTGAAAGAATTATTGTGAATGGACTTTTCCTTAAATTCATTAATATATAAATCTCCAAAGCTTTATAGAAATAGTGATAAACTAGCAGCCTTATCAGAAATATCAGGGATGTTGGGGGATTTTCAACTGGACAAACCTTTTATTCACTAATATCTGGAAAGCCTATGAAAAGCAAGGAAGAACAAAGGAATCCAGAAAGAATTCAGAACAGGGTTTGAATAAAGCTTCGCTTTTTTCAAGATATAATGATATTCCAGAAAATCAAGGATGATTAACCAAAAAGTTTTTGAAAAAAAGTTTAGCAAAATAGTAAAAAAATCACATTCCTATTTCCCAAACAACCTTGCAAAATAACAGGAAAAAAATTTGATTTAAAATTATTTTTAACAGGATGAGATATCTGGGAGTCCAAATTAAAAAAAACTTGGAAATTATATAACTAAAACAAAATTACAAAAGATATTTTTATGGGAAATAAAACCAGATTTAAACAACTGAGAAATATTGTTTACAGGAAATTGGATAAAATATATAATAAAATAATTTATTTTCCTTTGACTAATTTTTATATTTCATCACTATCCCAATTAGGGAGGATAGAATTTTCTTTTTAATGAACGGTTTTACAAAATTCATTTCCCAGAAATTCAAGAATAACCCTAGGAAACCATTGGAAAAAAATAAAAGGAATAAAAGCTTGGAAAGCATCAGATCTTTTTATATCTGGTAATTGATAAGAAAAGGAAAGGTATGTCAATGGGCTTAGAGTATAAACAAAGTTCATTTGCAAATAAACTAAGAAGCCTTTTTACTGATTAGGTAAAAGATTTGGTTTTGGAAAAGAATTCATTATTGATAAAATTTGTTGGGAAAAGTGGAAAGCAATATGGGAACCGGGTTAGATCAGCATCTTCATCATTTGCCCAGATAAGGTTAAAAACTGATACATGAATGATATAAAAAGAAAGATTTTAAGGAGAAAAAAGGGGAAATAAGAACACAGTACCAAAAATTTGGATAGCTCGGAAAACAAACAACAAGAGAAAGAGAACAAAGTTAAACATTAAAAAAATTTTGATCACAAAAAAAAGTTTAAGAAATGAAACAAATTATCCAAAGAAGAAAAGAAGAAAATGTATGTTTTTAACATAATTTTAAATTCATTTCTATAAAAACTTGTGTTCCAAATTTTCCTCCTCTTCAATTTTCCTATCCCAAAACAGCAAACAATGTAGGTCGAATATGGGCAATTTTTTAAACCTATTTCCATATTTGTCATGTAAAAAGAAAATTAGACCAAAAAGGAAAACAAGTTATGGAAAGAAGAAAATCCACAAATAATAATAAAAAAAAGATGAAAATTTTATGCTTTGATCCCCCATTCAGTCTTTATAATTTTTCTCTTGATGGCAGATGGAGACCAAATCCATTTCCTTAAACCTATTGAAATTGTTTGGAATCACTGATTTGGTTGGGAGCCTAGTCCGGGTCACAATTGATCATCACAATAATTTTATTTTTACGTAAAAATATATTCTTGGTTCTGTTCACTTCACTCAGCAACCACCAAGATGTCTTTCCTTTCGAAATCCATTCTTGTTCATCATTTTGCCCAATAATGTGAAGAGAAATTTTTTTATAATTATAACTTTAATTGAATAGATAAATCTGGCCTAGGATAAACCTTAAATTTAATAAAATGGGAAATGAATAGAGAATGGGATTAAAATTGAATTTAGTAATATGTTGTTTACAAGAAAAATTTAAAATAAATACAAAAGTCAAAATAAGGTTTAGGATGTTGAATTTATTATGTGTCAGTTGATGTAAAAAGCCAAGAATGGAAATTATGATCTTTAAAATTGGAAAGATTTAATTAAAAAGAAAAAAAAATTCAAGAAAAAATATCTTATAAAAATCTTAATATACCAAATATTTATAGCATCTAAATTTTTGAAAGAAAAATTTTAAAATTATATTGTAGATAGGGTAGGTTATGATAGCAAAGATTTAATCTTCCTTTCTCAGAATTAGATAAAACTAACAAAAAAATGAAGAAAACAAAACAAATTTTAGTAAGCCATGAATTTTACATAAACTTGATATGATAGATATCTTTAAGAGAACTGACTAGAAGCAGAAAGGAAGAACCTTTTTTTTTTTCCCAAGAATTCATTGGTCACTTTGCAAAACATTGACTTGATATTCGTACATAAAAATAGACCTTAAAAAGAAGAAAAGCAGAATATAAAAATATCCTTTGATCACATTGAAATAAGAATTATATTAAAAAAGGAACTTAAAAAAAGTTAAAATGAATTGAAAATGAAAAATCTTGTTTAAAAGGGTGAAGTTATAGGAACAAATTTCTTTTATTAAAAAAGAATATATATTAAACAAAATATCAAAACCTTTAGAATATAGCAAAATCAGAATTAGATGAAAACATTCTTCTAAATGTTTATATCAATAAAAAAGAAAGAATAGACTAAAAATTGAGTATGAAATTTAAAACCAGGAAAGGAACAAATTTACCCTTTTGCCCACTTAAATACTAAAGTAGAAATTCTTATAATTAAAGTTGAGGATAATAAAATTGAGAATAAAAATTTGAATTATAAATAATATTAGGAGTTATTTTTATGAAAAAAATAAATAAAATAAACAATTGGTTAATTTGATTTTAAAAAGAGAGAAAAATCAAATTCTCTTATAAAAAACAAAGAAGGTTAGCATGTTAGCAATGAAGATGTAATGAAAGCAATCATTAGGAATTATTTTTTTAACCATTTTGTGCCTTTTAAATTAAACAAATTTTAGATTGGAAAATGGAAAAGTATTGCAAAAAAATAAAATTTTTCTTGATTAATTGAAGAGGAAATAGGCTATCTAAATATTGGTTTTTTAAAAAAAAATTGAAGAAGGCATTAATTTAACTCCTAAGGAAAAAAAAAAAAAGGCCAGTAGGACCAGTTGTATTTTACTAGTGAATTCGATCAAATCTTTAAAGATCAAACAATTTAATATTAAACAATTTATTAGAACAACAAATAAAGAAAGGATTCTTTCCAAATAACTTTTTAGGGAAGCAAATATATACTTGATGTTAAAACCAGGACAACCACAAAGCAGAAAAAGGAAAATGTAAGACCAAATTTATTAATGAATTGATAAAAAAATTTTAAAATAAAATACCTTAACGTAAAGATTACAAAAATATATTACAAAGATTATACATTATGGATCAAGGGAATTTATATCAGGATTTCAGGGATGGTTTGGAAATAAGGAAATCTACTAACAGTGTAAGCATCAGTAAAAGAAAGTTTTAAAAAAATTTATCAATAAATGGAACAAAAAGCTTTTGCTAAAGTTCAACACTTTTAAAACTTAAAATTTTTAAAGAATTGGTATGGAATGATTCTTTTCTTTAACTTTGTTGGAAGTCATTATATAAAAACTACTTCCAACATTACTTAATGGATAAAACTAACCAGTCTTTTATCAGAAAACAGGGTTGCAAACAAGGAAAATTAATAGAAGAAGAGAAAAATGAAGTAGAAAGAATCAGAAAAGGGACTGAGGTAATTGTGCTTAATTTTTTAAAAAAGATATAACATATACTTAGAAAATCATCACAATTCAAAAAAAAGTTAGTTGAAACAGAATTTTAAAAAATAGTAGAATGCAAAGTTATCAGCATTCCTTAATCTGTCACAAAACAAAAGTTCACAAAAAATAATAGTAAAAAAAACGATTTAAAAATACCTTTTACAAGTATAAAATAAAGTGCAATCCCAAAACAAAATCAGAAATTATATGGTTATATAAAAAAATTACAAAAGATATTTTAGGCAAAAAAAACAGATTTAAATAATTGGAGAAATATTAGTTGTTTATAGGACGTTGGATTAATATGTAATTAAAAATAATACCTTTTCCTTTGGATCAACCCAAGTAGATGACAGAATTTTTTTTCAGTGAACTGGGAACAAAGATAAAAAGTTCATTTCCAGAAACAGAAAAGTCAAGAAAACCAAGGAAAATATTGAAAAATGTTAAAAGGAAAGGAACCTTAAGAAGTATAAATTTAACCTTATATCTGGACTAATTATGGGACATTTGGGTAAAAGTAAACAGACAAGTTCAGTTAAATAAACATGCAAAGCCTTTTACCGACCAGCAGAAAAAAGACCTGGTTTTGGGACGAACCATTTTTTAAAAGTTGTTGAGAAAAACTGGAAAAGCAATATGGCAGAAAATTAAGATCAGCATCTACTCATTTTGGCCCAAGATAAAGTAAAAACTGAGACAGGAAAAATAATAAAAAGAGATTTTATTAGAAAATTAAGAAAACAGAAGAAACCAATTATTGGATTTAAGGACAGACAAACAATTTTATGAATAAACAAGAGAAAAGAGAAATGGTTAAAAGGAAAAATGAATAACTTTTTATTACATTGGTTAGAAAGTTTTTTTTTAAGAAAAAAAACAAATTATCCAAGGTCGAAGGAAAAAAAAGAAAAATTTGGGGAGGGGATTTTTATAGACAATTTTAAATAAAGGTCTCATAGCTAAAACAAATAAAAAAAATACTTTTCAAATCTATAAGATCATGAATCATTTCAGAACATTATTTTTATATGGGAAATGATGAACAAGATACCCCTCAGAAAAGCCTGAAAAAATTCCTCCAAATAAATTCCAAAATGAAATGTAGTGTGTATAAGTAATAGCAAATTTTTGAGATGATTCGCTTTGATTAACTTTTCCATTCCCAGCAATACAATGATCCATGATTGTTTGAAAGACTTAAGATGAAAAATGTTATTTATTTTCCTAGAGAAAGAATATTATATCTAAAACAGATTTTGAATCATGCCATTTTGGAACTTAACTTTAAGTTTTGATTTTAGTTAGGGATGGGGAGTTCCTTTTCTCCACAAAATGCCTTTTGTAAAAAATGTTTTACATAACCTCACATGTGCCTCCTTAATTAAGGGTAAAGGTGGAAGGAAGGGAGAGAATATGGAACCTCAACCATTTTAAAAAGAATATAAAATTTTTTATGTTTAACTGGGAAAAAATAAAAAAATATATTAAATAAGTAAATAAAAGAAGAATGAGTCATTTCCCAATTGAAGATGGTGAAATGAGATAAAGAGGGCCTTTCCAATGAAAATTAATTTTATAATAATATGAAAAATACCTAAATCATTTATTGATTGGGAAATAAAAAAATACTTTGAGATATCGCTTTAACCTACTAGGATTGGTTAAAATAATTGAAAAGGAAAGGGACAAAAATTTGAAGGGATATGGAAAAAATTTTAATTAAATCATTTTGGTAAATTGGTTTAATCCAACCATTTTAAGCAGCGAATGGAAATTAACCCGGCAAAGTTATTGAACTACTAATATCCTTTCCCTGCAATACTATACTACTTGGGTCTAATTTTTTAAGATAATTAGAGAAAAGGAAAAGAATCTTATATCTTCGAATTATTTGTATGAATTTCCTTGGGAGGCAAAGACCTTGAAATTGCAGGGATGTCCATCAACTGGGATTTTGGAAAAGTTTGGGGTATGTGACTATGATGGAATACTGCGCTTATAAGAAAATGATAAAGCCCAATGATCTCAGAAAAATCATGGAAAAACTGCTCGAAATAATGGAGGAAAGCAAAATGAGGAGGGAATCAAAAAAACCACATAGTAACAGGCACTACGTTTTATTATTATTTGTTTATTGATTGTAGCTTTTATTTACAAGATATATGCATGGGTAATTTTTCAGAAAATGACAACCCAAAATCTTTTGTTCCAACTTTTTCCCCTCTGTCCCCCCACCCCTTCCCCAGATGGCAGATTGACCAATAAATGATAAAATTTTAAAGTACAAATTAAATGCAATAATGTTAATGTCCAAAACACTTTATTTTGTTGAACAAAAAGAATCAGACTTTTAAAAAGGAAACAATTAGCCCGGAAGGGAAATCAAAATGGTAAGGATAAAAAGAGAGGGACTGGGAGTTCTATGTAAGGTTCATATTCCATCTCCCGTAATTCCTTTTCCTGGGTGTGGCTGGTTTCATTACTGTCTGTTGGAAACTGATTTGTCTTATCCCATTGTTGAAAAAGGGCCAAGCCCACATAATTGATCATCATATAGATCATAGAGTATTGTTGTTGAAGTCTATAATAATTCTCCTGGTGCTGCCTTCCTTTCACTCAGCATCAGTTCGTGTGTTCCTCCCAGGCCTTTCTGAAATAACCTTGTTGGTCATTTCCTTCCAGAACAATAATATTCCAAATATTCACATAAACAAATTCAGCCAATTTCCAATTGATAGGCATCCACCTCTTAGTTTTTCACTTCCCAGAACCGACGGCTCACCCATTGTCCCTTTATCCTCCCTCCTCCCTTTTCCCCTTCTTGTAATTCCCTTTATTACTTCCTTTGCATTCCACTTTAATCGAGAAGACCTCTATAAAACAAACAAGCTCAATTCTCCCCTTTTGAGCCATCTCTGATTTGCATCAACAAACCCTGCCCTCTCTGTTCCCCAGATATGGTTTCCCCTAGCCCCATCGATCTATTGAAGTTTCCCTTTATCTCCCTTTTCCCCCCTTTTATGACACTTATCCCCTTTCCATTTCTACTCCTTTTTATAAAGTATATATCAGTAAAATCAAATTATACATTGATTTTATATGTATCCACAACAAGAAATACAGTTCTCACAGTCTTTACATTTTTCTACTCTTGTCTTAAGTCCTGTTGTTGGATATCAAATTTTGTTTAGTCTCGTTTCTTTAAAAAACAGATGGAATTGTTCGTTTCTAATAAATGTCCATCTTCTTCCATGGAAAATGCTCAGTTTAGCTGGGTAGTCATTCTTGGCCGCATTCCGCTCTTTTGCCTTCGGAATATCGTACCCTGCGCCCTATTCCCTAATGCTTGAGGCAGCCAGAACTTGTGTGACCCTTTATTGTGGCACCTTTGATGAACTGTTTTTCTGGATGCTTAGACTTTTTCTTTTAATCTGAAAATTTGAAGTTTGCCACAATATTCCTCAGAGTCTTATTTAGGGTCTTTTTCTGTGAAGGTTCGATGGATTCTTTCCACCGTCTATTTTACCTTCGGGTTCTATTACTTCTGGCAGTTCTTTTTATCAATTCCTGTAAAATAGTATCTAGGCTCTTTTTCATCCTATTTTTTCGGGCAGTCCGATGATCCTTAGGTTTTCTCTCCTTGACTGTTTTCCAGGTCTGTTGTTTTTTTCAAGTAAATATTTGACATTTTTTTTCCAATTTTTTCATTTTTTTGGTTTTGATTGACTGATTCTCCTGGTCTCAATGATCAGTCATTTCTATTTTGTTCTGATTTTAGGGGAAAGTATTTGCCCATTAGCTTTTTTTAATTCTTTTTTAGGAGCATGTCTGATTGATGAACAAGGCCATTTTACTCTATGTAATTTTTTCCATTTCCCACCTTACATCTCTTTTTTTAGTGAGTTATTTTCTCTCCAATCTCAATAAATTTGTTTCCTCGTGAACTTTGGGAGGCTTCTTACCCTTCCTTAGTGTCTTCACATTTCAGGAAGTTTGTTTTCTTTCCCACCTTGTCAACTTTTTCTTTTAGTGAGTTATGTCTTTTTCCAGTCTCTCAGGACAGCTTCTTCCTCTTTCCCATTTTTCTTCTAGTTCCCTTTTGTTGATTTTATAGTCTCTTCTAGGAGAGCCTTTGTATTGGGATCCTCAACACTGTCTGAGATCATCTGCTATTAGTCTCTTCTCAGGTTGAAAGTTGTTCTCTTTCTGAGTAGAAAACTTACCAATTGTCCTTTTTGATTTCTTTACTCATTTTAATAAAGCCTGTAGGATCTTTGCCGGGGCCAGGAGGTTACCAGCTTCCTCTGCAGAGCAGTGAGAGATGGGCGGACGGTAGCGGTCTTATAGCCAGCTGCAAAAGCAGCGAGGTACTGAGCTCTGGTAAAGAGTTCTCACCTGGAAGTAACTCAGGCCTGCAGGGCAGAGCTGGTGCGCCCGCAAAGAACCCTTGCCAGTGAGATAATGATCGCCTTGGGCTAGACACTGAGTAGTGAGAAAGCCACAATCCCAAGCCAAACCATTCCGGGGCTGTAGGTTTTAGGGTTGAACAGCGGAATGGACCAGGGACAGCAAGTGTCTCTGTTTGGGAAGCACAGTCCAGTTGGGAAGTTCTACTGCCCCAGGCCGAGCCCCCCACTGTGCTGATTAGAGGCTGCCCAGGCTGTGCCCCCCCTGACATGTGGGTTTGCACTGCCCCCACAAAAGCCCTGAACTGCAGGATGTAGCTGCAGGGTTGTGTTTCAGTCTCCCGAGTTACTCGGGTTTGGAGTAGCAGCCAGTAAGCCAGCTTCAAGTGTTTTTAGAGTCCCCTGTCTCCAGGTTTCACTTCAAAGTGCCACTGCTTTGTAATCAAGGCAGAGCAGTTAGCCTATAGCAGAGTGGTCTCTATAACTTCTTTAGCCACAGAGATCACAGAGAGACAATTTGAATGCAAATAAATTCAGATCTAAGTAACTGAAGTAATATTTATGGTTCATTGTATGTCAAGCAAAAACAATTTTTAAAATTACAAATTTTATCTAAGTAATCTGTTTATGTAATGCCATTCTAATTAAATTATTTCCAAATATCTTACTGAGTTAGAAAAATAACAGCAAACTTCATCGACAAGAACAAAAGGTCAGGAACTGAAGAGGAACAAAAAGGAAGATTCGGGAATATCAGATCTCAATTCATCTTATAAGTCATGACCATTGTTAAGCATAAAATGGATCATTGTGATTATTTCAAATTACATTTTCGCCATAAACAAATCCATGCAGTTAAGAAATAGAAGGATGCAAAAAAATTGGGAAAACTTTTGTGGATTTTCCTTTTAGATAGAATATGATAGGACCGGAATATTGTGGTGATGTAGAAAATGACCCGATTGATTTGGAAAAACATAGAAAGACTTACATTGATGACAGAAGACAGTATCCACTTCAGAGAAATACATGACAAGTGGAAATAAGCATAGTAAAATGTCACATTTATATATAATAGTGTGTGTTTAGTATGTATCCCCATTTAATAGTAGCCTTGTTAGAAAGAGGGAAGGAGAAAATAAAGTAATCTGTGTATATCAGAAAACAAAAGCAAAACCCCAGAAGGAAACAACAAAGAAAATGTACACAGCTTTCACCCACTCTCATTGTTAATATTGAATACTTTCATGTTATAAGTGCATGGACACTTGGTTTCTTTCTCTTATTTTGTAACCACGTTAAAATAAATTTTTTAAAAAATAAATAGTGGTGACCGTCAGACGGCCGAATGACAGGGAAAGATAATGCGGAATGTTGAGGTGGAAAAACAGGGACCGATACATTGTTGGTGGAATTGTGAACACATCCAGCCATTCTGAGAGCAATTTGAACTATGCCTATAAGTTATCAAAGTGCATGCCCTTGATCCAGCAGTGTCTCTACTCGGGCTTATACCCCAAAGAGAGATACTCAAAAGGGAAAGGGACCTGTGCGTGCCAAAATGTTTGTGGTCATCTTTGTAGTGGCTAGAAACTGGAAACGAGGGATGCCCATCAGTTGGAGAATGGCTGAATAAATTCGTATATGAATATTATGGAATATTATTGTTCTGTAAGAAAATGACCAAACAGGATGATTTCTGAAAGGCCCGGAGAGCATCTTACATGAACCGGGATGCTGAGTAAATCGAGCAGGACCAGGAGATTATTATAGACTTCAACAACAATACTATATGATACTATATGATGATCAATTCTGATGGACTTGGCCCTCTTCAACAAGGAGATGAATCGAATCACTTCCAATAGAGCAGTAATGAATTGAACCAGCCACACCCAGTGAAAGAACTCTGGGAGATGACTATGGACCACTAAATAGAAGTCCTAGTCCCTCTATTTTTGTTCGCCTGCATTTTTGATTTCCTTCACAGGCTAATTGTACACATTATTTCAAAGTCTGATTCTTTTTGTACAGCAAAATAACTGTTTGGACATGTATATATATATTATATTTAATTTCTACTTTAAAATATTTATCATGTATTGATGAACCTGCCATCTGGGGGAAGGGGAGGGGGGTAAGGGAAAAGTTGGAACAAAAGGTTCTGCAATTTTCATTTCTGAAAAATTACCCATGCATATATCTTGTAAATAAAAAGCTATAATAATAATAATAATAATAAAACATAGTGCTGTTACTATGTAGTGTTCTTTTGATTCTGCTCCTCATTTTGCTCTCCATTCTTTCCAGCAGTTTGTTACATGATTTTCTGAGATCATTGAGCTTATCATTTCTTATAGCGCAGTATTCCATCATAGTCACATACCATAACTTGTTCAGCAAATCAACAGTTGATGGACATCCCTGCAATTTCCAGGTCTTTGCCTCCACAGAGAGAGAATTATACATTCACAAGCTATAGATTCTTTTCCTTTTTTCTAATAACAATCTTAAAATTAGACCAATTAGTATAGTATTGTTGGGCTAAAAGGACCACCAGGTTCAATACACCCGTGGTGGGTATAATTCCATATTACGCTGTTCGTTGGATTAGTTCACAATTATATTCTCAACAATGATTTAGTAACCCAATTTTTCATATCCCTTCCAAATTTTGTCACTTACTTTTCAATTATTTTAACCAATCAGTAGGTGTAAAGTGATATTCAAAGTTTTTTATATTTCCCAATCAATAGTGATTTAGAGTATTTTTTCATATTATTATAAATTAATATTCATTGAAAGCACAGCTCTTTATCTCATTTAACCATCTGTCAATTGGAAATGGCTCATTCTTTCTCTTTTTTCATTTACTTCTATTTAATATATTTTTATTTTTCCTGCTAAACATGCAAAACAATTTTCATATTGCTTTTTTAAAGGCAGCTCCGCTCTCCCTTCCTCTCTCACCCTTTACCCTATTAAGGAGGCACACGCGGAAGTTATAGAAAACATTTCCACAAAAGGTATTTTGTGTAGAAAATCTAGAACTCCCCACCCCCAACCAAAATCAAACTTAAGAAAATAAAGTTACAAAAAATAGCATGTTTTAATCTGTATTCATATAATCAGCTCTTTTTCTGTGTGAATAAATAGCATTTTTTCACCATAAGTCTTTCAGAACGATCATGGATCATTGTATTGCTGGGCATGGCAAAGTTAATCAAAGCTGATCATCTCAGAACATTGCTATTACTTTGTACACACTACATTTAATTTTTGGGAATTTATGGAGAACTTTTCAGGCTTTTCTGAGAGTATCTTGTTGATCATTTCCCATATAAAATAATGTTCTAGAAATAACTCATGATCTTATAGATTTGACAAAGTTTTTTAATTTGTTTTACCTATGATGACCTTATTCTAAAATTGCCTATAAAATCCTCCCCGCAAATTTTCTTTTTCTTCTGATCTCGATAATTTGTTTTATTTCTTTAAAAAAAAAACTTTCTAATTTAATGTAATAAAAATTATTCATTTTATGATTAACTTTGTACTCTTTCTCTTGTTTATTCATAAATTGTTTATCTGTCCTTAAATCCAATAAGTAGTTTCTTCTGTATATCTCTAATTTTCTAATAAAATCTCTCTTTATATCTTTCCCACCCCAGTTTTGCATCTTTATCTGCAAATGATGTAAGATGCGGATCTATGACCCATTTCTGCCATATTGCTTTCCAGTTTTCTCAACAACTTTTACCCAAAAATGAATTCTGATCCCAAAACCTTAAGTCTTTTTCTACTAGTCAGTAAAAAGGCTTTGTATGTTTATTTGCAACTGAAATTGTCTGTTTACTTTACCCCATTGATATATCCCATAGTCAGTACCAGATATACAGTTTAAATCTTATACTTCTTAAGATTCTTTCCTTTACACATTTTCAATATTTCCTTAGTTTTCTTGACTTTCTTGTTTCGGAACGGAACTTTGGTATAGCTTTGTTCCCCTGTGTCTATTGAAAAAATTTGTCATCTACTCTGTGGATTGAGTCAAAGGAAAGTATTATTTTTATTACATACGATCCTAAACGTACCATAAAACAACTAATATTTCTCCAATTATTTAAATCTGATTTTATTTACTAAAAATATCTTTTTGTAATTTTGTTATATAACCATATATAATTTTTGATTTTGTTTTATGAATGCACTTATTTTTATACTGTGTGTTATTTTTAAATCAGATTTTTTTTACTATTATTTTTTGTAGACTTTTGTTTGTGACAGATAGGAATGTTGATAACTTTGCATTCTACTATTTTGCTAAAATTACTGTTTCAACTAACTTTTTATTTGAATCATGATGATTTTCTAAGTATATGATTATATATTTCTTAAAAAGAGATAGCTTTATTACCCTCAGTCCCTGTTCTGATTCTCCTTTTCACTTCATTTTTCTCTTCTCTTACCATCCATAGCTCAATACAATCCTGAATAATGTTGACAATAGTTGTTATCCTTTTGTTGCAACCCTGATATTTGATAAGGTTGGTAGTTTATCACTATTGCAGTAATGTTTGAAGTAGTTTTATATATAATGATCTCCAACAAAGTTAGTTGAAAAGTCCATCCACTCCAATTCTTTCAAGAATTTTAAGTTTTAAAACTGTTGAACTTTAGCAAAAGCTTTACTCCATTTATTGATGAAAATATACTAAACCTCTTTACCGATGCAGTATACTGTTAGTAGATTTTATTTTAAACCATCCCTGAAATCCAAATATAAATCTAATTCTGATCATAATGTATAATCTTTCTAATATATTGTTGTAACCTTTAAGTTAAGTATTATTTTATTAAAATTTTTGTATCTTCACATTCATTAATAAATTCATTCTACATTTTGTTTTTTCTGACGTGGTTGTCCTGGTTTACATCAGTAATTTTTGCTTCCTCAAAAGTTATTTGGTAGATCGCTTTGGTTTATTTGTTGTTCCAAATAAATGTATAATATTAGAATTATTGATCTTTAAAAAAGAGTTGATCGAGTTCACTAGTAAATAACCGGTCCCACTGCATTTTTTAACCTTAGGAAGTTCATTAATGGCTTGTTCAATTTTTTTTTCTAAAACAGATATATTTAGATAGCCTATTTCCTCTTCAATTAATCAAGGAAAATTTTTATTTTTTTTGCAATACATTTTTTTTCCATTTCATCAAAAATTGTTTAATTTAAAGGCACAAGATGGTGCAAAATAATTGCTTACGCATTTTGAGCCATTACATCTTCATTGCTAACATGTTAACCTTTCTTTATAAGAATTTGATTTTTCTTACTTCTAAAATCAAATTTCAACTAATTGTTTATTTTATTTATTTTTTAATAAAAATAACTCCTAAAATTATTTATAATTCAAATTTTTATTCCCCTTGAATTTTATTATCCCTCAACTTTAATTATAAGAATTTCTACTTTTAGTATTTAAGTGGGCAAAAGGGTAACTTGTTCCTTTTCCTGGTTTTAAATTTCATACTAATTCATTAGTCGACTTTTCATTTCACGCGCCATCTCAGATAATATCATCACACCACCACACACTGAGGCCACACACACACTGATATAAACATTAAAAGAATGTTTTCATCTAATTAAAGATTTTGCTATATTCTCTTAAAGGTGGTATGTTGTCTTCTAATACTCATCGCTTTAATAAAAATATAATTTGTTCTATAATTCACCCTTTTTAACATTAGATTTTTTCATTTCCAATTCATTTTTAACTTAAATTTTGTAAGTTCCTTTTTAATATAATTCTTATTTCAATGTGATCTGAAAAGGATATTTTTGATATTGCTGCTTTTCTTCTTTTGCAGTCTATATTTATGTGTACTAATATCAAGTCAAATGTTTGCAAAGTGACCATGAATTCTTGTGAAAAAAAGGTTCTCTTTTCTGCTTCTAGTCAGTTCTCTAAAGATATCTATCATAATAAGCTTTATATAAAATTCTATGGCTTACTAAATTTGTTTTGTTTCTTCATTTTTTGCTTAGTTTTATCTAATTCTGAGAAAGGAAGATTAAAGTCTTCTGCTATCATAACACGACTACCATTCACACATATAATTTTAAAAATTTTTCTTCAAAATTTGTAGATGCTATACGTTGTTATATGTAGATTCAGTACAGATATTATTTCATTTTATATGTTTTTTTCTTTTTTTTTCATTAAATCTATTCAGCCATAATTTTGAGATCATAATTTCCATTCTTGACTTTTTACATCAACTGACACATAAATCTCAACATTTAAATTTATTTTGACTTTTTACATGGGGTAAGTTATTCTAAATATGTTTCTTTGTAAACAAATATATTAATAAATTCTAATTTTGTAATCCATTCTGCTATTCATTTCCATTTTTTATTCTAGGTTAGGCTTATCCTCAGACAGATTTATCCCATTCAATATTCAAAGTTATAATTACTTTTATTTTAAAATTTCTTCACATTATTGTTGTAAGAAAATGATGAACAGAATGATTGGCAAAGCTTGAAAAAGACATACATTAATTGGTGGTGAGTGAAGTGAGCAGAACCAGAATACATTTTGCATCAGTAGCAATAAAATTATGGGGATTATCAATTGTGACGGATTCAGGGCTCTTTTCAGCAAATCAGTGATTCAACACAATTTCAATAGATTTGGGAAGATAGATTTGGGCTGCCATCTGCATCAAGAGAAAGAATTATAAAGACTGAAGGGGATCAAAGCATAGTATTTTCATCTTTTGTTATTATTATTTGCTGGATTTTTCTTCTTTCTCATGACTTGTTTTTGATCTGAATTCTGTTGTATTACATGACAAGTGGAAATAGGGTTTAAAAAGAATCTGCCCGTCTGGTTCCACATTGTTTGCTTTTCGTTTAGGATAGGAAAAGTAATGAAGAGGAGGAGAACACAAGTTTAAAATGAATGTTAAAAAATTATGTATACAAACATACATTTTCTTCTTTCTTCTGACCTTGGATAATTTGTTTCATTTCTTAAAACCTTTCTAATTTAATGTGATCAAAATTATTCATTAATGTTTAACTTTGTTCTATTTCTCTTGTTGTTTGACTTGTTCCATGACTATCCTTAAATCTGATGAGGTACTGTTTGGTATTTCTCTCACTTTCCCGAATCTTTGCCATCATTCATGTACCGCTTTAACCTTATCTGGGCAAATACCGATAAGATGCCGATCGCGCCCGTGGCTCTGCCATATTGTTTCTTTCCCCACTTTCCCAACTACTTTTATCCAATAATGAATTCTTTTCCCAAAACCTTAAATCTGTTTACACTAGTCAGTAAAAAGTCTTCTTAGTTTATTTGCAAATGAACTTGTCTGTTTACTCTAGCCCATCGACATGCATTTTTATCAGCACCAAATATAAGTTTAAGATCTGATGCTTTCAACAAGCTTTATCTCCTTTACATATTTTTTTTCATATTTCCTAGGTTATTCTTGACTTTCTGTTTTTGGAAATGAATTTTGTAAATCTTGTTTCCAGTTCATTAAAAAAGAAAATTCTATCATCTAATTGGGATAGTGATGAACATATAAATTAGTCAAAGGAAAATAATTATTTTTAGTATATATTGATCCAACCTACCTGTAAACAATATTTCTCCAGTTGTTTAAATCTGATTTTATTTCCATAAAAATATCTTTTGTAATTTTGTTATGTAGTTATATAATTTCTATTTTTGTTTTGGCAATTGTACTCCCAGATATCTCATCCCTGTGTAAAATAATTTAACTCAGATTTTTTTACCGTTACTTTTGCAGAGTTTTGTTTGTGAAATAGGAATGCTAATTATTTTGTACTATTTTGCTAAACTTATTGTTTCAAGTAACTTTTTAGTTGAATCATCATGATTTTCTACTTATCATTATATCTGAAAAGCGATGTGCTTCTGCCACTTCAGTCCCTGTTCTGAATTCTTTTCTGATTCCTTTGTGCTCTCTTTGCTTTTCCCAGTTTCTCTCCCAGTATATAAGTGAATAATGTTGTGTCAGTTGGCATCCTTCTACATCCCCGGATATTTTGATAAGGTTTGTTTATCACTATTGCTATAAAGTTGAAGTTGTATTATATAGTAACTTCCAATAAATTTAAGGAAAAGTCCATTCACAATAATTCTTTCAAGAATTTTAATTTTTTAAAAAAGTGTTGGACTTTAGCAAAAAATTTTCCTTCATCTATTGATGAAAGAACATTATTTTTTTTTACTTTCTTATTGATGCAATCAACTATGTTAGTAATTTTCCTTATGTCAAACCCTGAAACCTTGATATAAATTCATTTATCTAATGTATACTCTTTAAGTTAGTATTTTTTTTAGAATTTTTGCATCTACATTCAATAATAAAATTGGTCTTTAATTTTCGTTTTCATTTTAGTCATCCTGGTTTTTAGCATCAGTATCATATTTCCTTTCCTAAAAGGAATTTGTAAAATCCATTCTTATTTATTGTGCCAATTTGTTTAATATTGGAATTAGCTGATCTTTAAATATTTGATAGAATTCACCAGTAAATGCAATTGGTCCTGCTACTTTTTTTACCTTTGGACTTTCATTTATGGCTTCTTCAATTTCTTTTTCTAAAACACATATATTTAGATACCCTATTTCTCTTCAGGCCATTAAAGCAATTCTTTATTTTGTAATTGTTTTTCCCTTTCACCTAACGTTGTTAGAGTTAGGCATATGATGGCACAAAATAATTCTAATAATTGCTTTAATTTCATCTTCATTGTTAACTAATTAACTTTCTTTGTTCTTATAAGAAAACCTTGATTTTTCTCTGTTTTAAATCAAATGCACCAATTGTTTATTTTTTTCATAAAAATTAACTTCTAATATTATATATAATTCAATTTTGACCCAATTTTATTAACATCACATTTAATTTTTAGAATTTCCAATTTAGTATTTAATTACTTTGTTCTAGTTTTTCACCTCATACTCTCAATTTATTAGTAGTCTTCTATTTTATTGATATAAACATTTAGAAATATGTTTTCACTCACTGTATTTGCTATATCCCAAAAGCTTTTAATATATTGTCTTAATAGCATTCCTTGACAAATTTATTTCAAAATCTGTTCTTTATTTCACTTTCACACTTGTTTTCATTTCCAATTCATTTTAGTTGAAGTTTTAAGTCCCTTTTTGTCATAATTTTATTTCAATGTGATCTGCAAACGATAAATTTTGATGCTGCTTGCTTTTATTCTTTTAAGCATATTTTAATGTACTAATATCTAGTCAATCTTTGCAAAGGTACCTCAAGAATTATTGTGTGTAAAAGACAGTCTTCTTTTATATCAAGTCAGTTCTCAGTGATATCTATCATATGAAGTTTAGTAAACTCTATGGTTTGTTTTAATTCTTTTCTTAATTATTTTGTTAGTTTTATCTAGTTCTGAGAGGTGGCTGTTAATGTCTTCTGCTGTTATAACATCACTACCTATCTCCACAGATCATATTTAAAAGTTCATTCCTTTCCAAAAAATTTAGATGATATAATATTTGGTATATATAAGTTCAGTATTGATACTATTTCTTTGTATGTGGGTTTTTTCCTATTTTTATTTAAATCTATTCAGCAATAACTTTGAGAGCATAAATTCCATTCTTGATATTTTATTTCAACAGACACATAATAAATTGAACACCTAATTCTATTTTTGACTTGGTACTTTTAAAACAACATACATACAGAATTGAAATTTCTTAATCCATCTTTACTCCTTTTATTTCATGCTATGGCTGGGTTTATTCGCATTCAAAGTTATAATCACTATTTTTTCAAATTCTCTTCGTCTTATTTTCTTCTTATTCATGAATTTCCTTCTGAATTTACATTCTAATAAGTAATTCTAATAATGGAATATGTTCAAGAGAGATACGAATTGATCTCAAAGTTAAAGGTACAAAAACTGAGGGGATTAGGCTAGTAACAGAGCATACATTGGAAATCAGTTCTCGACTCCCATTTTAGTACCATAAGAAATGAAATACAGAAACAGATCATATGATTAATTGATGTATTACTTAGACAAATAATAAATCAAGGTCAGGAATATATAATATCTCCATGATCAAACATTCTCAAATAGCCATCCTCAGATCACGTTAAATACACATCTCTTCCCTCACAAAAGAACGAGGTGCATGTAGAAGGAGGAAAGCAAGAAGTAAAGATTGTTCATCATATCTTAAGCCAAGATGTTCATGCAGTAGCCCACTTTCTGGAGAATATCTCCTAGTACTACTGGCTTTCTGTGAGCTCCTCTCCTGTGAAACATTCTGAAATGGGTTCTCAGAGAGCTTCTTCAATTCCGATCACCAGAGCTCTTTCATTTTGCAAAACAGACTTCATCACCATTTATAATAATACTTTAATTTTATTGCCCAAAACTATGGCATGTGATGAGAATTAGAGCCAACCTCATGGTTTTCTATATTTAACACTGCTAATAACTGGTATAGGCAGATTTTCAGATTAGAACTAATATAATAGAGAATCTATCCTCCTATTCCTTTTGGTGCTCTTAACTTTATCTAAACGAGACAGTTATCTTATATACTGCCAATAATGATGAAAGGAAAGTTCAAAAGATTTGATAAGGATCTGAGTTGAGGCTGAGCCCATCTGGTACAAAAATTATATTTGCCAACATACTGATGCAAGCTAAGGTAGAGTGCCTTATGAATATATGATATATAAATATAATAGAATATCATTGTTGTACAAGAAGTGATGAACAGAATGATTTTGCAGGCTTTGAAAGACATGTACATTAATTGATGCTGAGTGAAGTGAGCAGAACCAAGAATACACAGCACAAAACAATAAAATTATGTGATGATCAAGTGTGATAGATTTTGATTCAACACAATCTAGTGATTCAATACAATGCCAATAGTTTTAGAAATGATTTTTGATACCATCTGCATCCACAGAAAGAATTAGGAAGATTGAATGGCGATCAAAGATAGCCTTTTCATAAGCTTTGTCGTTGTGCTATTTGCTTCATTTTCTTTTGTCTCATGACTTTTTCCTTTATTAGAAAATTTATTGGGTATTATATGACAAATATGGAAATATATTTAAAAGAATGGTCTTACATATTCGACCTACACTGCTTGCTGCTTCAGGGATAAGAAAAGTAGTAAAAGAGAAGGAGAAAAAATTGGAAACGACACAAAGTTTTACAAAATTAATGTAAAATTATCTTTGTATATATTTGGCAAAATAAAATACTCAATGAAAGGGGATTAAAGTTCAGCTTTAATTTGTATCGCCTTTTAATTTGGTATTTATTCCATCATTAGTCTTATGGCATTCCCCTATTTCATTCCTCACTTCAGATTCAAGTCCAAAAGCAAATATATACTTAAGTTTACTGGAATTCATATTGTCTTGTGATGTCATCTAGCATATTTTTTTATATATTTTGTTATATACACAAGATTCTTAACCCAGATTTTATATTTGACCATAGATCCTATTATTTTCTTTTAAAAAATACTTTCTTTCCAGTTATTTACCTGGTGATTTAATCTAATCATCTATTTCTTTCTACTCAGAGAAGGATATGTTCTAAGGGTCTAATCTATATAAAAGTAATATAAGTAACAATAATTTTCTAGGTACCTGATTTATAGTCTTAAATTAAAGTGTGTCATACAAGTTACTTTTAGCTAGAAA
This sequence comes from Sarcophilus harrisii, assembly GCF_902635505.1. Classification (NCBI taxonomy): domain Eukaryota; kingdom Metazoa; phylum Chordata; class Mammalia; order Dasyuromorphia; family Dasyuridae; genus Sarcophilus; species Sarcophilus harrisii. The sequence continues at coordinate 20,420 of NW_022290924.1, read as the reverse complement.
AATATTTATTTAATTCACTTGGGATGGCATGTAAAACACTGCTATTAATTTCAGATTGTATCCAATGAGTTGGTTCATAATATAACTCATTCAGTTACTATACATGTTCAAATGGACTTGATATCACTACTCCCAAATGCTTTTTAAATCTTAGTGTAACTTGCTTGCACTTTATCAGTCTTCATATACATGTATTAATTCCCTCATAAACATTAGATCAAAAGTAATTGAATGTCTCTACAATAACAGTAGCATCTTATTGCTACTACATACAAGATAACAGGCATGGTGCTAAGGGCTAGATAAATAAAAGGCAAATCCAGCCCTTCTCAACCAATTACATTCTTTTTTTCACCTTTTTAATTTATGCTATAAAGTTATTTCCATAGCATACTATAATTTTAGTGATTGTATATGAAAACTCAAATTTACTATCAAATGCACAACAAATTTGCCAGGTAAATTTCTTTTCGTTTTCTTCCAATCTAATGCTTTCTTGGACAAAAATGGTATTGAGGTAGGTGTGTGTGTGGTAAGTGCGAGTGCGCCCACGAGCATGTGTTCATAAACTTATTCTCTACATCCCTCATTTATTACTTCTTCCTCTTGATGCATCTTTCTTCTCATAAATATTTTATAGTGGTTTTTCGTCCCATAACAGGACACACAAAGATATCATTGCACTGTGCTGCAAATCTTACATACACAACTTGCCATTCCTTTTAAATATATAAGAAAAGTGATCATGTAAATTTTTTTCTTTCTGTGTTACCACCTTTATTTATTTATTTGTCTATTGTTTATTTATCTCTTTATTTATACCCCTAGCTTTAAATTAACTGGATACCATTGGCACAAAGATATGTACATGTAAAATTATCCCTTTACATACTACTATTTATCAGCTCTTTCTCTGGTGAAGATATTGCCTTCTTCATATGTGTGTTTTCAAGTTGACTTGCTCGTTTATATTAATTAACACTAATTGTTCAAAAGTCGCTCTTAAAACAATATTGTTACATACAAACAAGCAACTACTATGCGTGGAAAGACCATAGATCTTAGAATACTCTATCTTGTAGAGCAAAAGGACTGAGGTTATGACCAAAAACCATACACACAAAATTAAATATAATCCTTAATGGAAAAGATGGACATTTAACAAATGAAAGATGCTTATTATTGATCACAAAACAACAAAACTTAAAGGAGTAATGAGATATGATTCGTGGTGGTGAAATACAAACCTTAAGGATCAATTAAAAGAGATTCAATAAAGTCAATTCATTTATTTTATATATTAAAATGTCAAAGTTCTTTTATGACTAATTTTATATCAGTGGTTTGAAAGAATACAAACTGAGCATGATGTACAGGATTCTTAAAACCAATTTTGTATGAGAGACAAAAAGAAACAATTAGTTTATACAAATGAAAGGGGAAAAAAAAAAAAGAATAATTGACACTGAAGTAGTTAGTGAGGGGAGAGCATAGGTGTCGAAGTGTTACTCCTATTGGGAATGGGTTAAAGAGGGAACAAGATGATTGTCTGGATAAAATTTTTCAATTTAGGGGGAAAAAAAAGAAGGCAAGGGGATATCCTGGAAGAGAGGATAAGGGAGGGATCTTTGGAGCAAAATGTGGTGTTTAAGGAATAGGAGGACAAGGTGGCAGATAGACGTCAAGCAAATGAGTGAGAAAGGGGAAGAAGAAGAAAAGACAATGAAGAAATATATGAAGGAGGAACACACATAATAAGTAATTGTAACTTAGAATGAGCATGGGATAAACTTTACCCATAAAATGGAAACTAATAGCATGTTAAAATTTAGAATCAACTATAGGAAATGTTATAAAAATGAGTAATACACACAAGTATAAAATAAAGGTCATGAGTGGAATTGATTATATTAAAAGTAAGGGTCCCAACCATGATTCAAGACAAAATTAAATTTTAAAGTATGTTGAATCAAAAGGAAAAACAGAGAAATTACATTGGTGTTTAAAGAAGCCATTATTCAGTGATGCTTAGTCCATTTAATCTAAATACAATATGAAATATCTGAGATTATACCCGCCAAAACAGACACAGGTTCTATGTGTGAATATAAACATAAGACAAGTTTTGATGCAAAGAAAGTCAATTTGGCAACGAAGCTCATATTTAAGATTCATCTGCAGGTCGTCAAAGCAATTTCTAAAATCCAATTTTACCTAAGTAATCTGTTTTATGTAATGCCATCCTAATTAAATTATTTCTTAATATCTTAATGAGTTAGAATAAAAGAGAGCAGTTCATTTTCAAAATAAAAGGTCAAAGTAACTTAACAGGAAAAGAAAAGGAAGAAGATTCAGAAATATCAGATCTCAATCCATATTATTATAAGGCATGAGCATTTCAGTGTAAAATGGACAATCATGATTATTTAAAATTAGACTCATCTCTCATATAAACCCATGTCATCAATGAATAGAAAGGATGCAAAACTGGGGAAACTTCTTGTAGACTCTCCTTATAGATAGAATATGAGTGACTGGAATATTGTGGCTATGTAGAAAATGAGTTGGTTGGATTTAGAAAAAATATGGAAAGACCTTTAAAGGAAAAAATCCATACCATTTATTTCAAGAATTTTAATTTAAAAGGTTGAACTTTGGTAAAAGTATACATCTGTTGATGAAATGATATATATTTTTTACTTTCTTATTGATTCAATCAATTGTTTGTAATTTTCCTATTTCAAAAGCATCCCTGAAATCTTGATATACTTTCTGTACTTTGATCATCATGCATTATCTTTGTCATGTAATGTTCTTATTTTAAGTGAGTATTTCATTTAGAATTTTTGCATCTATATTCATTAATAAATTTGGTCTTCTTTCATTTCTTTTTCTGTTTTGGTCATCCTGGTTTTCTAAGCATCAGTACTCCATATTTGCTTCCTAAAAGGTATGTGGTGAATCCTTCTTTATTTCTTGTTCCAACGAGCCCCCACTTCCCAGAACCGACGGCTCACCCATTGTCCCTTTATCCTCCCTCCTCCCTTTTCCCCTTCTTGTAATTCCCTTTATTACTTCCTTTGCATTCCACTTTAATCGAGAAGACCTCTATAAAACAAACAAGCTCAATTCTCCCCTTTTGAGCCATCTCTGATTTGCATCAACAAACCCTGCCCTCTCTGTTCCCCAGATATGGTTTCCCCTAGCCCCATCGATCTATTGAAGTTTCCCTTTATCTCCCTTTTCCCCCCTTTTATGACACTTATCCCCTTTCCATTTCTACTCCTTTTTATAAAGTATATATCAGTAAAATCAAATTATACATTGATTTTATATGTATCCACAACAAGAAATACAGTTCTCACAGTCTTTACATTTTTCTACTCTTGTCTTAAGTCCTGTTGTTGGATATCAAATTTTGTTTAGTCTCGTTTCTTTAAAAAACAGATGGAATTGTTCGTTTCTAATAAATGTCCATCTTCTTCCATGGAAAATGCTCAGTTTAGCTGGGTAGTCATTCTTGGCCGCATTCCGCTCTTTTGCCTTCGGAATATCGTACCCTGCGCCCTATTCCCTAATGCTTGAGGCAGCCAGAACTTGTGTGACCCTTTATTGTGGCACCTTTGATGAACTGTTTTTCTGGATGCTTAGACTTTTTCTTTTAATCTGAAAATTTGAAGTTTGCCACAATATTCCTCAGAGTCTTATTTAGGGTCTTTTTCTGTGAAGGTTCGATGGATTCTTTCCACCGTCTATTTTACCTTCGGGTTCTATTACTTCTGGCAGTTCTTTTTATCAATTCCTGTAAAATAGTATCTAGGCTCTTTTTCATCCTATTTTTTCGGGCAGTCCGATGATCCTTAGGTTTTCTCTCCTTGACTGTTTTCCAGGTCTGTTGTTTTTTTCAAGTAAATATTTGACATTTTTTTTCCAATTTTTTCATTTTTTTGGTTTTGATTGACTGATTCTCCTGGTCTCAATGATCAGTCATTTCTATTTTGTTCTGATTTTAGGGGAAAGTATTTGCCCATTAGCTTTTTTTAATTCTTTTTTAGGAGCATGTCTGATTGATGAACAAGGCCATTTTACTCTATGTAATTTTTTCCATTTCCCACCTTACATCTCTTTTTTTAGTGAGTTATTTTCTCTCCAATCTCAATAAATTTGTTTCCTCGTGAACTTTGGGAGGCTTCTTACCCTTCCTTAGTGTCTTCACATTTCAGGAAGTTTGTTTTCTTTCCCACCTTGTCAACTTTTTCTTTTAGTGAGTTATGTCTTTTTCCAGTCTCTCAGGACAGCTTCTTCCTCTTTCCCATTTTTCTTCTAGTTCCCTTTTGTTGATTTTATAGTCTCTTCTAGGAGAGCCTTTGTATTGGGATCCTCAACACTGTCTGAGATCATCTGCTATTAGTCTCTTCTCAGGTTGAAAGTTGTTCTCTTTCTGAGTAGAAAACTTACCAATTGTCCTTTTTGATTTCTTTACTCATTTTAATAAAGCCTGTAGGATCTTTGCCGGGGCCAGGAGGTTACCAGCTTCCTCTGCAGAGCAGTGAGAGATGGGCGGACGGTAGCGGTCTTATAGCCAGCTGCAAAAGCAGCGAGGTACTGAGCTCTGGTAAAGAGTTCTCACCTGGAAGTAACTCAGGCCTGCAGGGCAGAGCTGGTGCGCCCGCAAAGAACCCTTGCCAGTGAGATAATGATCGCCTTGGGCTAGACACTGAGTAGTGAGAAAGCCACAATCCCAAGCCAAACCATTCCGGGGCTGTAGGTTTTAGGGTTGAACAGCGGAATGGATCAGGGACAGCAAGTGTCTCTGCTCTGGGAAGCACAGTCCAGTTGGGGAAGTTCTACTGCCCCAGGCCGAGCCCCCCACTGTGCTGATTAGAGGCTGCCCAGGCTGTGCCCCCCCTGACATGTGGGTTTGTAACTGCCCCCACAAAAGCCCTGAACTGCAGGATGTAGCTGCAGGGCTGTGTTTCAGTCTCCTGAGTTACTCGGGTTTGGAGTAGCAGCCAGTAAGCCAGCTTCAAGTGTTTTTAGAGTCCCCTGTCTCCAGGTTTCACTTCAAAGTGCCACTGCTTTGTAATCAAGGCAGAGCAGTTAGCCTATAGCAGAGTGGTCTCTATAACTTCTTTAGCCACAGAGATCACAGAGAGACAATTTGAATGCAAATAAATTCAGATCTAAGTAACTGAAGTAATATTTATGGTTCATTGTATGTCAAGCAAAAACAATTTTTAAAATTACAATTTTATCTAAGTAATCTGTTTATGTAATGCCATTCTAATTAAATTATTTCCAAATATCTTACTGAGTTAGAAAAATAACAGCAAACTTCATCGACAAGAACAAAAGGTCAGGAACTGAAGAGGAACAAAAAGGAAGATTCGGGAATATCAGATCTCAATTCATCTTATAAGTCATGACCATTGTTAAAGTATAAAATGGATCATTGTGATTATTTCAAATTACATTTTCGCCATAAACAAATCCATGCAGTTAAGAAATAGAAGGATGCAAAAAAATTGGGAAAACTTTTGTGGATTTTCCTTTTAGATAGAATATGATAGGACCGGAATATTGTGGTGATGTAGAAAATGACCCGATTGATTTGGAAAAACATAGAAAGACTTACATTGATGACAGAAGACAGTATCCACTTCAGAGAAATACATGACAAGTGGAAATAAGCATAGTAAAATGTCACATTTATATATAATAGTGTGTGTTTAGTATGTATCCCCATTTAATAGTAGCCTTGTTAGAAAGAGGGAAGGAGAAAATAAAGTAATCTGTGTATATCAGAAAACAAAAGAAAACCTAGAAGGAAACAAAGAAAATGTACACAGCTTTCACCCACTCTCATTGTTAATATTGAATACTTTCATGTTATAAGTGCATGGACACTTGGTTTCTTTCTCTTATTTTGTAACCACGTTAAAATAAATTTTTTAAAAAATAAATAGTGGTGACCGTCAGACGGCCGAATGACAGGGAAAGATAATGCGGAATGTTGAGGTGGAAAAACAGGGACCGATACATTGTTGGTGGAATTGTGAACACATCCAGCCATTCTGAGAGCAATTTGAACTATGCCTATAAGTTATCAAAGTGCATGCCCTTGATCCAGCAGTGTCTCTACTGGGCTTATACCCCAAAGAGATACTAAAAAAGGGAAAGGGACCTGTATGTGCCAAAATGTTTGTGGTCATCTTTGTAGTGGCTAGAAACTGGAAACTGAGTGGATGCCCATCAGTTGGAGAATGGCTGAATAAATTGTGGTATATGAATATTATGGAATATTATTGTTCTGTAAGAAATGACCAACAGGATGATTTCTGAAAGGCCCGGAGAGCATCTTACATGAACCGTGATGCTGAGTGAATCGAGCAGGACCAGGAGATTATTATAGACTTCAACAACAATACTATATGATACTATATGATGATCAATTCTGATGGACGTGGCCCTCTTCAACAAGGAGATGAATCGAATCACTTCCAATAGAGCAGTAATGAATTGAACCAGCCACACCCAGCGAAAGAACTCTGGGAGATGACTATGGACCACTAAATAGAAGTCCTAGTCCCTCTATTTTTGTTCGCCTGCATTTTTGATTTCCTTCACAGGCTAATTGTACACATTATTTCAAAGTCTGATTCTTTTTGTACAGCAAAATAACTGTTTGGACATGTATATATATATTATATTTAATTTCTACTTTAAAATATTTATCATGTATTGATGAACCTGCCATCTGGGGGAAGGGGAGGGGGGTAAGGGAAAAGTTGGAACAAAAGGTTCTGCAATTTTCATTTCTGAAAAATTACCCATGCATATATCTTGTAAATAAAAAGCTATAATAATAATTATAATAATAAAACATAGTGCTGTTACTATGTAGGGTTCTTTTGATTCTGCTCCTCATTTTGCTCTCCATTCTTTCCAGCAGTTTGTTACATGATTTTCTGAGATCATTGAGCTTATCATTTCTTATAGCGCAGTATTCCATCATATTCACATACCATAACTTTTTGAGCAAATCAACAGTTGATGGACATCCCTGCAATTTCCAGGTCTTTGCCTCCACAGAGAGAATTCATACAAATAATTCACAAGCTATAGATTCTTTTCCTTTTTCTCTAATAACAATCTTAAAATTAGACCAATTAGTATAGTATTGTTGGGCTAAAAGGACCACCAGGTTCAATACACCCGTGGTGGGTATAATTCCATATTACGCTGTTCGTTGGATTAGTTCACAATTATATTCTCAACAATGATTTAGTAACCCAATTTTTCATATCCCTTCCAAATTTTGTCACTTACTTTTCAATTATTTTAACCAATCAGTAGGTGTAAAGTGATATTCAAAGTTTTTTATATTTCCCAATCAATAGTGATTTAGAGTATTTTTTCATATTATTATAAATTAATATTCATTGAAAGCACAGCTCTTTATCTCATTTAACCATCTGTCAATTGGAAATGGCTCATTCTTTCTCTTTTTTCATTTACTTCTATTTAATATATTTTTATTTTTCCTGCTAAACATGCAAAACAATTTTCATATTGCTTTTTTAAAGGCAGCTCCGCTCTCCCTTCCTCTCTCACCCTTTACCCTATTAAGGAGGCACACGCGGAAGTTATAGAAAACATTTCCACAAAAGGTATTTTGTGTAGAAAATCTAGAACTCCCCACCCCCAACCAAAATCAAACTTAAGAAAATAAAGTTACAAAAAATAGCATGTTTTAATCTGTATTCATATAATCAGCTCTTTTTCTGTGTGAATAAATAGCATTTTTTCACCATAAGTCTTTCAGAACGATCATGGATCATTGTATTGCTGGGCATGGCAAAGTTAATCAAAGCTGATCATCTCAGAACATTGCTATTACTTTGTACACACTACATTTAATTTTTGGGAATTTATGGAGAACTTTTCAGGCTTTTCTGAGAGTATCTTGTTGATCATTTCCCATATAAAATAATGTTCTAGAAATAACTCATGATCTTATAGATTTGACAAAGTTTTTTTTAATTTGTTTTACCTATGAGACCTTTATTCTAAAATTGCCTATAAAATCCTCCCGCAAATTTTCTTTTTTTCTTCTGACCTTGGATAATTTGTTTTATTTCTTTAAAAAAAAACTTTCTAATTTAATGTAATAAAAATTATTCATTTTATGATTAACTTTGTACTCTTTCTCTTGTTTATTCATAAATTGTTTATCTGTCCTTAAATCCAATAAGTAGTTTCTTCTGTATATCTCTAATTTTCTAATAAAATCTCTCTTTATATCTTTCCTTCCCCAGTTTTGCATCTTTATCTGGGCAAATGATGTAAGATGCTGATCTATGACCCATTTCTGCCATATTGCTTTCCAGTTTTCTCAACAACTTTTACCCAAAAATGAATTCTGATCCCAAAACCTTAAGTCTTTTTCTACTAGTCAGTAAAAAGGCTTTGTATGTTTATTTGCAACTGAAATTGTCTGTTTACTTTACCCCATTGATATATCCCATAGTCAGTACCAGATATACAGTTTAAATCTTATACTTCTTAAGATTCTTTCCTTTACACATTTTCAATATTTCCTTAGTTTCTCTTGACTTTCTTGTTTCTGAACGGAACTTTGGTATAGCTTTGTTCCCCTGTGTCTATTGAAAAAATTTGTCATCTACTCTGTGGATTGAGTCAAAGGAAAGTATTATTTTTATTACATACGATCCTAAACGTACCATAAAACAACTAATATTTCTCCAATTATTTAAATCTGATTTTATTTACTAAAAATATCTTTTTGTAATTTTGTTATATAACCATATATAATTTTTGATTTTGTTTTATGAATGCACTTATTTTTATACTGTGTGTTATTTTTAAATCAGATTTTTTTTACTATTATTTTTTGTAGACTTTTGTTTGTGACAGATAGGAATGTTGATAACTTTGCATTCTACTATTTTGCTAAAATTACTGTTTCAACTAACTTTTTATTTGAATCATGATGATTTTCTAAGTATATGATTATATCTTTTTAAAAAGAGATAGCTTTATTACCCTCAGTCCCTGTTCTGATTCTCCTTTTCACTTCATTTTTCTCTTCTCTTACCATCCATAGCTCAATACAATCCTGAATAATGTTGACAATAGTTGTTATCCTTTTGTTGCAACCCTGATATTTGATAAGGTTGGTAGTTTATCACTATTGCAGTAATGTTTGAAGTAGTTTTATATATAATGATCTCCAACAAAGTTAGTTGAAAAGTCCATCCACTCCAATTCTTTCAAGAATTTTAAGTTTTAAAACTGTTGAACTTTAGCAAAAGCTTTACTCCATTTATTGATGAAAATATACTAAACCTCTTTACCGATGCAGTATACTGTTAGTAGATTTTATTTTAAACCATCCCTGAAATCCAAATATAAATCTAATTCTGATCATAATGTATAATCTTTCTAATATATTGTTGTAACCTTTAAGTTAAGTATTATTTTATTAAAATTTTTGTATCTTCACATTCATTAATAAATTCATTCTACATTTTGTTTTTTCTGACGTGGTTGTCCTGGTTTACATCAGTAATTTTTGCTTCCTCAAAAGTTATTTGGTAGATCGCTTTGGTTTATTTGTTGTTCCAAATAAATGTATAATATTAGAATTATTGATCTTTAAAAAAGAGTTGATCGAGTTCACTAGTAAATAACCGGTCCCACTGCATTTTTTTACCTTAGGAAGTTCATTAATGGCTTGTTCAATTTTTTTTTCTAAAACAGATATATTTAGATAGCCTATTTCCTCTTCAATTAATCAAGGAAAATTTTTATTTTTTTTGCAATACATTTTTTTTCCATTTCATCAAAAATTGTTTAATTTAAAGGCACAAGATGGTGCAAAATAATTGCTTACGCATTTTGAGCCATTACATCTTCATTGCTAACATGTTAACCTTTCTTTATAAGAATTTGATTTTTCTTACTTCTAAAATCAAATTTCAACTAATTGTTTATTTTATTTATTTTTTAATAAAAATAACTCCTAAAATTATTTATAATTCAAATTTTTATTCCCCTTGAATTTTATTATCCCTCAACTTTAATTATAAGAATTTCTACTTTTAGTATTTAAGTGGGCAAAAGGGTAACTTGTTCCTTTTCCTGGTTTTAAATTTCATACTAATTCATTAGTCGACTTTTCATTTCACGCGCCATCTCAGATAATATCATCACACCACCACACACTGAGGCCACACACACACTGATATAAACATTAAAAGAATGTTTTCATCTAATTAAAGATTTTGCTATATTCTCTTAAAGGTGGTATGTTGTCTTCTAATACTCATCGCTTTAATAAAAATATAATTTGTTCTATAATTCACCCTTTTTAACATTAGATTTTTTCATTTCCAATTCATTTTTAACTTAAATTTTGTAAGTTCCTTTTTAATATAATTCTTATTTCAATGTGATCTGAAAAGGATATTTTTGATATTGCTGCTTTTCTTCTTTTGCAGTCTATATTTATGTGTACTAATATCAAGTCAAATGTTTGCAAAGTGACCATGAATTCTTGTGAAAAAAAGGTTCTCTTTTCTGCTTCTAGTCAGTTCTCTAAAGATATCTATCATAATAAGCTTTATATAAAATTCTATGGCTTACTAAATTTGTTTTGTTTCTTCATTTTTTGCTTAGTTTTATCTAGTTCTGAGAAAGGAAGATTAAAGTCTTCTGCTATCATAACACGACTACCATTCACACATATAATTTTAAAAATTTTTCTTCAAAATTTGTAGATGCTATACGTTGTTATATGTAGATTCAGTACAGATATTATTTCATTTTATATGTTTTTTTCTTTTTTTTTCATTAAATCTATTCAGCCATAATTTTGAGATCATAATTTCCATTCTTGACTTTTTACATCAACTGACACATAAATCTCAACATTTAAATTTATTTTGACTTTTTACATGGGGTAAGTTATTCTAAATATGTTTCTTTGTAAACAAATATATTAATAAATTCTAATTTTGTAATCCATTCTGCTATTCATTTCCATTTTTTATTCTAGGTTAGGCTTATCCTCAGACAGATTTATCCCATTCAATATTCAAAGTTATAATTACTTTTATTTTAAAATTTCTTCACATTATTGTTGTAAGAAAATGATGAACAGAATGATTGGCAAAGCTTGAAAAGACATACATTAATTGGTGGTGAGTGAAGTGAGCAGAACCAAGAATATATTTTGCACAGTAGCAATAAAATTATGGGATTATCAATTGTGACGGACTAGGCTCTTTTCAGCAAATCAGTGATTCAACACAATTTCAATAGATTTCGGAAGATAGATTTGGGCTGCCATCTGCATCAAGAGAAAGAATTATAAAGACTGAATGGGGATCAAAGCATAGTATTTTCATCTTTTGTTATTATTATTTGCTGGATTTTCTTCTTTCTCATGACTTGTTTCCTTTTTGATCTGAATTTTGTTGTATTACATGACAAGTGGAAATAGGGTTTAAAAAGAATCTGCCCGTCTGGTTCCACATTGTTTGCTTTTCGTTTAGGATAGGAAAAGTAATGAAGAGGAGGAGAACACAAGTTTAAAATGAATGTTAAAAAATTATGTATACAAACATACATTTTCTTCTTTTCTTCTGACCATGGATAATTTGTTTCATTTCTTAAAACCTTTCTAATTTAATGTGATCAAAATTATTCATTAATGTTTAACTTTGTTCTATTTCTCTTGTTGTTTGACTTGTTCCATGACTATCCTTAAATCTGATGAGGTACTGTTTGGTATTTCTCTCACTTTCCCGAATCTTTGCCATCATTCATGTACCGCTTTAACCTTATCTGGGCAAATACCGATAAGATGCCGATCGCGCCCGTGGCTCTGCCATATTGTTTCTTTCCCCACTTTCCCAACAACTTTTATCCAATAATGAATTCTTTTCCCAAAACCTTAAATCTGTTTACACTAGTCAGTAAAAAGTCTTCTTAGTTTATTTGCAAATGAACTTGTCTGTTTACTCTAGCCCATCGACATGCATTTCTATTTCTTATCAGCACCAAATATAAAGTTTAAGATCTGATGCTTTCACAAGCTTTATTCCTTTACATATTTTTTTTCATATTTCCTAGGTTATTCTTGACTTTCTCTTTTTGGAAATGAATTTTGTAAATCTTGTTTCCAGTTCATTAAAAAAGAAAATTCTATCATCTAATTGGGATAGTGATGAACATATAAATTAGTCAAAGGAAAATAATTATTTTTAGTATATATTGATCCAACCTACCTGTAAACAATATTTCTCCAGTTGTTTAAATCTGATTTTATTTCCATAAAAATATCTTTTGTAATTTTGTTATGTAGTTACATAATTTCTAGATTTGTTTTGGCAATTGTACTCCCAGATATCTCATCCTGTGTAAAATAATTTTAAATCAGATTTTTTTTTTACTGTTACTTTTTGCAGAGTTTTGTTTGTGAAATAGGAATGCTAATTATTTTGTACTATTTTGCTAAACTTATTGTTTCAAGTAACTTTTTAGTTGAATCATCATGATTTTCTACTTATCATTATATCTGAAAAGCGATGTGCTTCTGCCACTTCAGTCCCTGTTCTGAATTCTTTTCTGATTCCTTTGTGCTCTCTTTGCTTTTCCCAGTTTCTCTCCCAGTATATAAGTGAATAATGTTGTGTCAGTTGGCATCCTTCTACATCCCCGGATATTTTGATAAGGTTTGTTTATCACTATTGCTATAAAGCTTGAAGTTGTATTATATAGTACCTTCCAATAAATTTAAGGAAAAGTCCATTCACAATAATTCTTTCAAGAATTTTAATTTTTTAAAAAAGTGTTGGACTTTAGCAAAAAATTTTCCTTCATCTATTGATGAAAAAACATTATTTTTTTTTACTTTCTTATTGATGCAATCAACTATGTTAGTAATTTTTCTTATGTCAAACCATCCCTGAAACCTTGATATAAATTCCATTTTATCATAATGTATACTCTTTAAGTTAGTATTTTATTTAGAATTTTTGCATCTACATTCAATAATAAAATTGGTCTTTAATTTTCGTTTTCATTTTTAGTCATCCTGGTTTTAGCATCAGTATCATATTTCCTTTCCTAAAAGGAATTTGTAAAATCCATTCTTATTTATTGTGCCAAATAATTTGTTTAATATTGGAATTAGCTGATCTTTAAATATTTGATAGAATTCACCAGTAAATGCAATTGGTCCTGCTACTTTTTTTACCTTTGGACTTTCATTTATGGCTTCTTCAATTTCTTTTTCTAAAACACATATATTTAGATACCCTATTTCTCTTCAGCTATTAAAGGCAATTTTATATTTTTTGTAATTGCTTTTTTCCTTTTCACCTAACGTTGTTAGAGTTATAGGCATATGATGGCACAAAATAATTCCTAATAATTGCTTTAATTTCATCTTCATTGTTAACTAATTAACTTTCTTTGTTCTTATAAGAAAACCTTGATTTTTCTCTGTTTTAAATCAAATGCACCAATTGTTTATTTTTTTCATAAAAATTAACTTCTAATATTATATATAATTCAATTTTGACCCAATTTTATTAACATCACATTTAATTTTTAGAATTTCCAATTTAGTATTTAATTACTTTGTTCTAGTTTTTCACCTCATACTCTCAATTTATTAGTAGTCTTCTATTTTATTGATATAAACATTTAGAAATATGTTTTCACTCACTGTATTTGCTATATCCCAAAAGCTTTTAATATATTGTCTTAATAGCATTCCTTGACAAATTTATTTCAAAATCTGTTCTTTATTTCACTTTCACACTTGTTTTCATTTCCAATTCATTTTAGTTGAAGTTTTAAGTCCCTTTTTGTCATAATTTTATTTCAATGTGATCTGCAAACGATAAATTTTGATGCTGCTTGCTTTTATTCTTTTAAGCATATTTTAATGTACTAATATCTAGTCAATCTTTGCAAAGGTACCTCAAGAATTATTGTGTGTAAAAGACAGTCTTCTTTTATATCAAGTCAGTTCTCAGTGATATCTATCATATGAAGTTTAGTAAACTCTATGGTTTGTTTTAATTCTTTTCTTAATTATTTTGTTAGTTTTATCTAGTTCTGAGAGGTGGCTGTTAATGTCTTCTGCTGTTATAACATCACTACCTATCTCCACAGATCATATTTAAAAGTTCATTCCTTTCCAAAAAATTTAGATGATATAATATTTGGTATATATAAGTTCAGTATTGATACTATTTCTTTGTATGTGGGTTTTTTCCTATTTTTATTTAAATCTATTCAGCAATAACTTTGAGAGCATAAATTCCATTCTTGATATTTTATTTCAACAGACACATAATAAATTGAACACCTAATTCTATTTTTGACTTGGTACTTTTAAAACAACATACATACAGAATTGAAATTTCTTAATCCATCTTTACTCCTTTTATTTCATGCTATGGCTGGGTTTATTCGCATTCAAAGTTATAATCACTATTTTTTCAAATTCTCTTCGTCTTATTTTCTTCTTATTCATGAATTTCCTTCTGAATTTACATTCTAATAAGTAATTCTAATAATGGAATATGTTCAAGAGAGATACGAATTGATCTCAAAGTTAAAGGTACAAAAACTGAGGGGATTAGGCTAGTAACAGAGCATACATTGGAAATCAGTTCTCGACTCCCATTTTAGTACCATAAGAAATGAAATACAGAAACAGATCATATGATTAATTGATGTATTACTTAGACAAATAATAAATCAAGGTCAGGAATATATAATATCTCCATGATCAAACATTCTCAAATAGCCATCCTCAGATCACGTTAAATACACATCTCTTCCCTCACAAAAGAACGAGGTGCATGTAGAAGGAGGAAAGCAAGAAGTAAAGATTGTTCATCATATCTTAAGCCAAGATGTTCATGCAGTAGCCCACTTTCTGGAGAATATCTCCTAGTACTACTGGCTTTCTGTGAGCTCCTCTCCTGTGAAACATTCTGAAATGGGTTCTCAGAGAGCTTCTTCAATTCCGATCACCAGAGCTCTTTCATTTTGCAAAACAGACTTCATCACCATTTATAATAATACTTTAATTTTATTGCCCAAAACTATGGCATGTGATGAGAATTAGAGCCAACCTCATGGTTTTCTATATTTAACACTGCTAATAACTGGTATAGGCAGATTTTCAGATTAGAACTAATATAATAGAGAATCTATCCTCCTATTCCTTTTGGTGCTCTTAACTTTATCTAAACGAGACAGTTATCTTATATACTGCCAATAATGATGAAAGGAAAGTTCAAAAGATTTGATAAGGATCTGAGTTGAGGCTGAGCCCATCTGGTACAAAAATTATATTTGCCAACATACTGATGCAAGCTAAGGTAGAGTGCCTTATGAATATATGATATATAAATATAATAGAATATCATTGTTGTACAAGAAGTGATGAACAGAATGATTTTGCAGGCTTTGAAAGACATGTACATTAATTGATGCTGAGTGAAGTGAGCAGAACCAAGAATACACAGCACAAAACAATAAAATTATGTGATGATCAAGTGTGATAGATTTTGATTCAACACAATCTAGTGATTCAATACAATGCCAATAGTTTTAGAAATGATTTTTGATACCATCTGCATCCACAGAAAGAATTAGGAAGATTGAATGGCGATCAAAGATAGCCTTTTCATAAGCTTTGTCGTTGTGCTATTTGCTTCATTTTCTTTTGTCTCATGACTTTTTCCTTTATTAGAAAATTTATTGGGTATTATATGACAAATATGGAAATATATTTAAAAGAATGGTCTTACATATTCGACCTACACTGCTTGCTGCTTCAGGGATAAGAAAAGTAGTAAAAGAGAAGGAGAAAAAATTGGAAACGACACAAAGTTTTACAAAATTAATGTAAAATTATCTTTGTATATATTTGGCAAAATAAAATACTCAATGAAAGGGGATTAAAGTTCAGCTTTAATTTGTATCGCCTTTTAATTTGGTATTTATTCCATCATTAGTCTTATGGCATTCCCCTATTTCATTCCTCACTTCAGATTCAAGTCCAAAAGCAAATATATACTTAAGTTTACTGGAATTCATATTGTCTTGTGATGTCATCTAGCATATTTTTTTATATATTTTGTTATATACACAAGATTCTTAACCCAGATTTTATATTTGACCATAGATCCTATTATTTTCTTTTAAAAAATACTTTCTTTCCAGTTATTTACCTGGTGATTTAATCTAATCATCTATTTCTTTCTACTCAGAGAAGGATATGTTCTAAGGGTCTAATCTATATAAAAGTAATATAAGTAACAATAATTTTCTAGGTACCTGATTTATAGTCTTAAATTAAAGTGTGTCATACAAGTTACTTTTAGCTAGAAAAATATTTATTTAATTCACTTGGGATGGCATGTAAAACACTGCTATTAATTTCAGATTGTATCCAATGAGTTGGTTCATAATATAACTCATTCAGTTACTATACATGTTCAAATGGACTTGATATCACTACTCCCAAATGCTTTTTAAATCTTAGTGTAACTTGCTTGCACTTTATCAGTCTTCATATACATGTATTAATTCCCTCATAAACATTAGATCAAAAGTAATTGAATGTCTCTACAATAACAGTAGCATCTTATTGCTACTACATACAAGATAACAGGCATGGTGCTAAGGGCTAGATAAATAAAAGGCAAATCCAGCCCTTCTCAACCAATTACATTCTTTTTTTCACCTTTTTAATTTATGCTATAAAGTTATTTCCATAGCATACTATAATTTTAGTGATTGTATATGAAAACTCAAATTTACTATCAAATGCACAACAAATTTGCCAGGTAAATTTCTTTTCGTTTTCTTCCAATCTAATGCTTTCTTGGACAAAAATGGTATTGAGGTAGGTGTGTGTGTGGTAAGTGCGAGTGCGCCCACGAGCATGTGTTCATAAACTTATTCTCTACATCCCTCATTTATTACTTCTTCCTCTTGATGCATCTTTCTTCTCATAAATATTTTATAGTGGTTTTTCGTCCCATAACAGGACACACAAAGATATCATTGCACTGTGCTGCAAATCTTACATACACAACTTGCCATTCCTTTTAAATATATAAGAAAAGTGATCATGTAAATTTTTTTCTTTCTGTGTTACCACCTTTATTTATTTATTTGTCTATTGTTTATTTATCTCTTTATTTATACCCCTAGCTTTAAATTAACTGGATACCATTGGCACAAAGATATGTACATGTAAAATTATCCCTTTACATACTACTATTTATCAGCTCTTTCTCTGGTGAAGATATTGCCTTCTTCATATGTGTGTTTTCAAGTTGACTTGCTCGTTTATATTAATTAACACTAATTGTTCAAAAGTCGCTCTTAAAACAATATTGTTACATACAAACAAGCAACTACTATGCGTGGAAAGACCATAGATCTTAGAATACTCTATCTTGTAGAGCAAAAGGACTGAGGTTATGACCAAAAACCATACACACAAAATTAAATATAATCCTTAATGGAAAAGATGGACATTTAACAAATGAAAGATGCTTATTATTGATCACAAAACAACAAAACTTAAAGGAGTAATGAGATATGATTCGTGGTGGTGAAATACAAACCTTAAGGATCAATTAAAAGAGATTCAATAAAGTCAATTCATTTATTTTATATATTAAAATGTCAAAGTTCTTTTATGACTAATTTTATATCAGTGGTTTGAAAGAATACAAACTGAGCATGATGTACAGGATTCTTAAAACCAATTTTGTATGAGAGACAAAAAGAAACAATTAGTTTATACAAATGAAAGGGGAAAAAAAAAAAAGAATAATTGACACTGAAGTAGTTAGTGAGGGGAGAGCATAGGTGTCGAAGTGTTACTCCTATTGGGAATGGGTTAAAGAGGGAACAAGATGATTGTCTGGATAAAATTTTTCAATTTAGGGGGAAAAAAAAGAAGGCAAGGGGATATCCTGGAAGAGAGGATAAGGGAGGGATCTTTGGAGAAATGGGTAGTTTAAGGAATAGGAGGACAAGGTGGCAGATAGACGTCAAGCAAATGAGTGAGAAAGGGGAAGAAGAAGGTGAAAAGAATAATGAAGAAATATATGAAGGAGGAACACATATAATAAGTAATTGTAACTTAGAATGAGCATGGGATAAACTTACCCATAAAATGGAAACTAATAGCATGTTAAAATTTAGAATTCAACTATAGGAAATGTTATAAAAATGAGTAATACACACAAGTATAAAATAAAGGTCATGAGTGGAATTGATTATATTAAAAGTAAGGGTCCTAACCATGATTCAAGACAAAATTAAATTTAAAGTATGTTGAATCAAAAGGAAAAACAGAGAAATTACATTGGTGTTTAAAGAAGCCATTATTCAGTGATGCTTAGTCCATTTAATCTAAATACAATATGAAATATCTGAGATTATACCCGCCAAAACAGACACAGGTTCTATGTGTGAATATAAACATAAGACAAGTTTTGATGCAAAGAAAGTCAATTTGGCAACGAAGCTCATATTTAAGATTCATCTGCAGGTCGTCAAAGCAATTTCTAAAATCCAATTTTACCTAAGTAATCTGTTTTATGTAATGCCATCCTAATTAAATTATTTCTTAATATCTTAATGAGTTAGAATAAAAGAGAGCAGTTCATTTTCAAAATAAAAGGTCAAAGCAACTTAACAGGAAAAGAAAAGGAAGAAGATTCAGAAATATCAGATCTCAATCCATATTATAAGGCATGAGCATTGCTAAAGTGTAAAATGGACAATCATGATTATTTAAAATTAAACTCATCTCATATAAATAAACCCATGTCATCAAGAATAGAAAGGATGCAAAAACTGGGGGGAAACTTTTGTAGACTCTCCTTATAGATAGAATATGAGTGGACTGGAATATTGTGGCTATGTAGAAAATGAGTTGGTTGATTTAGAAAAAATATGGAAAGACTTTAAAGGAAAAATCCATCCATACCATTTATTTCAAGAATTTTAATTTTAAAAGGCTGAACTTTAGCAAAAGCTTTTGCTACATCTGTTGATGAAATGATATATATTTTTTTACTTTCTTATTGATTCAATCAATTGTTTGTAATTTTCCTTATTTCAAAGCATCCCTGAAATCTTGATATAATTTCTACTTGATCATCATGCATTATCTTTGTCATGTAATGTTCTTATTTTTAAGTGAGTATTTCATTTAGAATTTTTGCATCTACATTCATTAATAAATTTGGTCTTTCATTTTCTTTTTCTGTTTTTGGTCATCCTGGTTTAAGCATCAGTATCATATTTGCTTCCTAAAAGGTATGTGGTAGAATCCTTTCTTTATTTCTTGTTCCAAATAAATAGTTTAATATTAGAATTAGCTGATCTTTAAAGAGTTAATCGAACTCACTAGTAAATCCAACTTGTCCTACTGCTTTGTTTACCTTAGGAAGTTCATTAATGGCTTGTTCAATTTTTTTTTCTAAAACAGATATATTAAGATAACCTATTTCCTCTTCAGCTAATATTTTTTTTTGTAATTCTTTTTCCATTTCATCTAAAATTGTTAAATTTAAAGGTATAGGATGGTGCAAAATAATTCCTAAGGATTCATTTAATTTCATTTTCATTGCTAACATGCTAACCTTTTTTGTTTTTTATAAGAAAATTTGATTTCCAGAGAAATGCAAATTAAGACAACTCTAAGATACCACTACACACCTGTCAGGTTGGCTAAGATGACAGGAAAGAATAATGATGATTGTTGGAGGGGATGAGGGGAAAACTGGGACATTGATACAATGTTGTTGGAGTTGTAAACGAATCCAACCATTCTGGAGAGCAATTTGGAACTATGCCCAAAAAGTTATCAAACTGTGCATACCCTTGGTCCAGCAGTATTACTATTAGGCTTATATCCCAAAGAGATCATAAAGAAGGGAAAGGGACCTATATGTGCACGAATGTTTGTGGCAGCCCTCTTTGTAGTGGCTAGAAACTGGAAACTGAGTGGATGCCCATCAGTGGGAGAATGGCTGAATAAATTGTGGTATATGAATATTATGGAATATTATTGTTCTGTAAGAAATGACCACCAGGATGATTTCAGAAAGGCCGGAAGAGACTTACACGAACTGATGCTGAGTGAAATGAGCAGGACCAGGAGATCATTATATACTTTAACTAGATGATGACCAGTTCTGATGGACCTGGCCATCCTCAGTAATGAGATCAACCAAATCCTTTACAATGGAGCAGTAATGAACTGAACCAGCTATGCCCAGAGAGAGAACTCTGGGTGATGACTAAAAACCATTACATTGAATTCCCAATCCCTA
>NW_022290923.1:0-62847 GCF_902635505.1 Sarcophilus harrisii | reverse complement strand
GAAAATCTGGAGAATTTAAAATTTACTATCCTACTCTTCCCTTTTCTCAGAATCCTCCCTATTTGTAATTTTGGACCTTCTAGTTGATATAATAAAAAAAAAATTTGAAGGATACTGTACATCATTCTTATTAATTATAGGAAGATTCAAAAGACTCAGAGAAGGAAAAAAAAATGATGTATTGGTTGAGAGTGTTACTAGTTAAACAAAACAAAACAAAAACAAAACAAAACAAAAACAGCTCATGAAACTCAAAATATTCCCAATGACCTACAAGCTCACAATACATCAGAGATCAGAGAAATGTGCTGTGAGAAAAGGTAAGTTGCTGTTTTGACAGAGCACCTGATTTCATCAATTTAGGAATAAGGAATAAATTTCTAGTGATGCCTA
This sequence comes from Sarcophilus harrisii, assembly GCF_902635505.1. Lineage (NCBI taxonomy): Eukaryota > Metazoa > Chordata > Mammalia > Dasyuromorphia > Dasyuridae > Sarcophilus > Sarcophilus harrisii. Next base: position 62,454 of record NW_022290923.1, on the reverse strand, counting down.
TTGGCTACTGTTTTATATCATAGAGCTGTACAGACTACATAATCCCTAAAAGCAAAGTTTACACTATTAATCTGATTTTGTCTCCTGGAATTTTTTGTTACCTGGAATTTTCATTTAATTTTTCTTGAAGCAATTCTGACTAGACATATTTGAACAGTTTTCATATTCTCACTAACATATTTCAATTATTAATATAGATATTTACCTATATTTTATTGCTGATATCAACTTTAGCATTGGAAGAGGAAGAAGATACAGTGTCATCTTGGGATTCAGAGGTATTTTCTATTAAGTTATTTTGAAACTTCAGTCTTGACTGTTACTTTTAAAATTACAGTTTAGATTTACTAATTTTCTAATCACTTCAACTGCATAGGTCGAATTAGAATGAGAATTTTAGAGCTGGAAGGGATTTCAGAAATAATCTAGTTCAACTACCCATTTAAGATTTGGGGAAGGCACACCCCTGAGAAGTCAGCTTATGGTTTCAGTATTAGTTTAGTGAAGAGCCAAGAAGACAATTCGATGGTCCTACCTTTCAGGACATCATGGTTTACACCCTACTCCATAACACCTTATCAGTTTAAAAGTGCCGGTCAGGTAGTCAGTCATTCAGTGAACAAGTATCATAGCACCTTGTGCTCTTCTGGGTATTAAGATATATCCCAGTAAAGTAAGAGACTTTGGACAAATAGAAGCCTCCTTCCCTATTACATGATCAGCTTACATATAAATTAGGGGATAGGACAAAGTCACCTATATAAGTTGATTTATGGCCGTCTCTTAATAAATTTCTGTGTAACTTCTATACACAACTGCTGAGGCCAATATAAAGGTAAATGGCAGAGTTGGTTGTGTTGAATCAGGAAAGACTTAATGAAAAGGTAATAAATAGGGCATAATGATAGGGTCATGTTTGGATTGGCAGAGAGGAAGGACGAAAACATGCAGAGAGAGAGAGAGGATAGTAATGGTGCTTGCAAGCAATGCAAATGTTGAGGTTTAGTTGTTACAGAGGGCCACTAATAAAAATTACAGATTATTTTCCATAAAAAGAGTGTGAGTGGATACCCTGAATTATAGCTTTAGGATTTGGGATTTGATTTGCATCAAGAAGCTAGTCTTTCCTTAGGCAATATAATAATATATTGAAGCATATTTTAGGAAAGCTTTTTGTGATCATTATCAAGGATTGCCTGCAACATAGGTACATTATAGTCAAAAGATGTTATTTCAAAAGAAATGTCCTTTTTATTTCTCAACAATTTTAAGCTCACCTCTTTTTGTTCTTCAGATAGACATCAATTCTTTATGGTATTATTAACATATAAGAGAACATGAACAATAACCTTATTGTAATTCTGTATCTTCTAACCTTTTTATAAAATGGATATGATTTCTAAAACTTTTAATTTCTCTTACATATAGTATTTTTTTTAGTACACATAGCATTGTGACCTCATTTAGAAGTGGGAAAAAAGAATGGTAACCTTAGATTCCAAAATATCATTTCCTATTTCTTCATCATATTTGCATAGCTCTCATCTTTCAGTAATTCAGTTCAACAACATATTTATAAAATCTAATACACAAAATATTTTATTATATGGCATTCATAAACAAAAAAGACTTAGGTCCAGGAATCTGGTACTTATAATTTAATTGGGAATCTAAGGTATCCACAAAAATTTTATTATAACTATTGAAAAAGTTAAATAAAACTGACTTTATTATTTATAAATAATATTTTTACTTATCTATACAGAATAACAAATAAATAATAAAATGAATAAATACATTTAAATGAATAATAATAAGTTATTAATTTATTTGAAGCATTTTGAATTTTAGTTAAATCTATTTCCTCTTCATGCATCTATATTTCAGGCAGTGATTTCCTGAAAATCTCCTTATCTTTTCCTCCTTCCGTACCTTTCCTTTTATTGTTCACTGTGTTTGGAATACCTTCCTGGGTCTTTTTTTTTTTTTTTTCATCTGAAATTTTAACTATTTCAAAGCTCACGTCAAGCAATACCATATATACAAAGCTTTCATTGTTCTAACCTCTCATAATAACTCTTTGCAATCCCCTAATACATCTCACAGATTCTTCATTCTCCATACTTGTAGCTTAGTAAACACTGAAAAAGTAACTACTATGTAGCAAGCAGTATTCATGGGAAAGAAAAATAAAAAGCAAAAGACAAATACAACACATAATATAAAAGGAACCCAAGAAATTGAAGGTTCATGGGATCCACATGGTGCTGCAACATGGTGGAAAAGTCAGAGAAGTCCCAAAGAGTGCAGCAAAATCAGAAATGAGAGGTCTATGCTGAGTTCCCTCCTTTGAAATTCAGGGCTCTTCCCTCCAGTCAGAGGGTATCTTATCTTCCCTTCTACATTATTATAACTTGAGAATAAGGACTTTGCATCCTATTATTTTTATCCATTTCTGCTATTTGAATTTATTGAAGTTATATTTAATATATTTATCAGCATATGTGCTCTGGTAATTTCATGCTTCTGCTTATGAAGAAGAGGTTTTCTATAAACTGGATGTCTAAAATAGTTGATTGAAAATATCTAATTCTTTGCATGATTTGATTGTTAGGTTCTTCACTTTCTGGCAAGTGCAGAGGGGTAGATAGGTTCATGTTATTGGAGGACATTATATCTTTCATTCTCATTAATTATAGGAATATCCAAAGACTCAGAGGTGGAAGAAAAGAAAAATGATGTATTAGTTGACAACAATACTAGTATAGAAACGACTTCTGAAACCCCAAATATTCCCAATGAGTTACAGGCTCACAGTACATCAGAGAAAAGTCCTGCAAGAAAAAGTAAGTTATTGTTTTGACATGACTCCTGATTTCATCATTTTAGGAAATCCACAAGGAATAAATTTCTAGTAATGCCTATTGGCTACTGTCTTATACCATAGAGTCTTCCAGAGTATCCTGGAGGGTAAGAAGTTCAGTGTCTTGCTCATGGTCACACAAAACCAAAATATCAGCAATGGAAATGGAATCCAGGGCTTCCTAATTCCAAACTGGCCATGTTTCCACTATCCTATGCTATGCCTCAAGTTGTGGAATATACTACAAAATTTTCTTTTTGTAAAATGCCTTTATACTAAATGTTGAGGATGTTTTTGAAAAAAAAAATCCATATTCACACATACAATTACAACTGAGTCCCTAAGTCCTGCTTTTTTTTTATTTGAAAGACTCCCTTTATCCATAATCCCTAAATCCAGATGTTTGTTACTCTCTTAATCTTGTTTTTGGCCTGGAATTTTTGTCTCCTTTCATTTTCATTTAATTTTTCCTGAAACCATTCTGAGAAGACATATTTGAGCAGTTTTCATATCCTCACTGAGATATATTTCAATTATTAATATGAATACTTATGTACATTTTATTGCCATGATATCAACATTAGGATTGGAAGAGGAAGAAGAAAGATACAGAGTCATGTTGGGATTCAGAGGTATTTTCTATTGTTATTTTGAAATTTCAAACATGATGGTTACTTTTAAAATTGCATTTTAGATTTACTCATTTACTAATCACTTCAATTGCATTGGTCAAATTGGAATGAGAATTTTAGAGCTGGATTTCAGAAATAATCTAATTCAACTATCCATTTAAGATGTGGAAATGGTGCACCGCAGAGAAGTCAGCTTATGGTCTCAGTATTAGTTTAGTGAAGAGCCAAGAAGACAATTCAATGGTCCTAAATTTTAGGACATCATGGTTTACACTCTAATCCTTAACACCTTATTCATTTCAAAGTGCCTCTCATTTAGTCTGTCATTCAGCAAACAAGTAACATAGCACCTTATGCTGTTCTAGGGATTAAGATATATTTCAGTAAAGTAAGAGACTGGGCAAATAGAAGCCTGTTTGCCAAGTACATGATCAGCTTACCTATAAGTTAGGGGACAGGACAAAGGCAACTATCTAAGTTGATGTTATGGCCAACTCTTAGCAAATTTCTGTTAAATTTATACACAAGGCTAAGGCTAGTAGTGCTAGTAGTAAATGGAAGAGTTAGTTGTGTTGAATCAGGAAAGACTTAATGAAAAAGGTAACAATTAGAATGTAATTATAAGGCCATGTTTAGACTGACAGAAAGGAAGTAGAGAAACATACAGAGATAGAAAGGATAGTAAAGGATGCTTGCAAACAATGCAAATCTTGAGGTTTAGCTATTTCAGAGGACCACTAATAAAAGGCATGGATTATTTTCCATAAAAAAGAGTGTCAGTGGATGCCTTGAATGATAGCTTTAGGATTTGGAATTTGATTTGAATCAAGTAGCCAGTGAATTGTTAGGAAGTATAATAATGTATTGAATTATATTTTAGGAAAGATTTTTCTGATCATTATCAAAAATTACCTGTAATAGAGGTACAATTTAGGCAAAAGATGTCGTTTCCAAAAAAAAAAAAAAAAATTTCCCTTGCATTTCTCACCAATTTTAAGTTCAACTCTCTTTGTTCTTCAGTTAGACATCAATTTGTTGAGATATTAATAATGTATAACAGAGGAATTTAAATCAGAACTGGAATAATCATTTCATTGTAATTCTGTGTCTTCTGTTTAAAAAAGTTGATCTAGTTTCCAAAACTTTAATTTCTGTTACATATAGTGAACTTTATTAGGACATGTTGCATTGTGATTTCATATAGAACTGGGAAAAAGAAATAGTAATCTCAGATTCAAAATATCATGTCCTATTCTCCATTACATTGTAATGGCTCCCATATTTCATTAACTCAGATCAACAACACATTTATAAAATCTATTTTATATGCAAAGTATTTTTATTAAAACTTTTATTTACAAAATAGATGCATGGGTAAAATTTCAACATTGACCCTTTTAATACTTTGTTTTGAAATTTTTCTCATCCTCCCCCCGACTTTGTCCCTAGATGGCAGTTAGCCCAATACATGTTAAATATGTTAAATATATATGTTAAATCTAATTTATGTATATATATAGTTATCTTGCTACACAAGAAAAATTTTATCTAGAAACCAAAATCTGAGAAGGAAAACAGAATGCAAGCAAATATCAACAGAAAGCATGACAATGCTATGCTGTGTCCACACTCAGTTCCACAGGCCTCTCTCTGGATGTATATGGCTGTCTTCATTACTGAACAATTGGAAGTGATTTAAATCATCTCATTGTTGAATAAGCCATGTCCATGAGAATTGATCATCTTGTTGTTGCTGTGTATAATGATCTCCTGGTTTTGTTCATTTCACTTATCATCAGTGCATGTAAGTCTCTCCAGGTCTTTCTGAAATCATCCTGTTGGTTATTTCTTACAGAACAATAATAATTCCATAACATTCATATAACATAATTTATTCAACCATTCTCCAATTGATGGGCATCCATTCAATTTCCAGTTTCTTGCCACAACAAAAAGGATGGCCACAAACATTTTTGCACATGTGCGTTCCTTTCCTTCCTTTAAAATCTTGAGATATAAGCCTAGTAAAAACATTGCTGGATCAAAGAGTGTGCACAGTTTGATAACTTTATGAACATAGTTCCAAATAGCTCTCCAGAATGGTTGGATTCGTTCACAGTTCCATCAACAATATGTCAGTGTCCCAGTTTTCCCACACTCCATCCAACATTCATTATTATCTTTTCCTGTCATCTAGCCAATCTGATAGGTTGTGTAGTGGTATCTCAGAGTTGTCTTAATTTGCATTTCTCTGAACAATAGTAATTTGAAGCACCTTTTCATGTGACTACAAATAATTTTAAATTTTTCATCTCAAAATTGTCTGTTCATATCCTTTAACCATTTATAAGTTGGATAATGGCTTGAATTCTTATAACTTTGAGTTATTTATATATTTTGGAAATAAGGCCTTTATCAGAACTTTTGAATCTAAAAATGTTCCCCCATTTTATTGCTTCCCTTCTAATCTTGTCTGCATTAGTTTTATTTGTACAAGAACTTCTTAACTTAAAATTATTTATTTTGTCATGAGTAATAATTTCTAGTTCTTCTTTGGTCACAAATTCCTTCCTCCTGCACAGATCTGAGAGGTATCCTATGTTCTTCTGATTTGTTTATAATATCATTCTTTATGTCTAGATCATGAAACCATTTTAACCACATCTTGGTATATGGCATTAGATGTGGGTCAAAGCCTAGTTTCTACCCTACTAGTTTACACTTTTCCCAGTAGTTTTTGTCAAATAGTGAGTTCTTATCCCCAAAGCTGAGGTCTTTGGGTTTGTCAAACACTAGATTGCTATAGTCATTGACTATTTTGACCTGTGAACCCAACCTATTCCACTGATCAACTACTCTGTTTTTTAGCCAGTATCAAATGGTTTTGATGACCGCTAGTTTATAATATAGTTTTAGATCAGGTATAGCTAGGCCACCTTCATTTGATTTTTTTTTCATTAGTTCCTTTGAAATTCTTGATCTTTTGTTCTTCCAGGTGAACTTTGTTTTTATTTTTTCCTAGTCAGTAAAATAGTTTCTTGGGAGTTTGATTGGTATAGCACTTAATAGATTAGTTTAGGTAATATTGTCATCTTTATTATATTCATTCGACCTATCCAAGAAAATTTGATATTTTTCCAGTTGTTTAGATCTGCCTTGATTTGTGTGGAAAGTGTTTTGTAGTTTTGCTTAGCTATATCCTGACTTTCCCTTGGCAGATAAAATTCCCAAATATTTTATAGTATTGAAAGTTATTTTAAATGGAATTTCTCTTTGTATCTCTTGCTGTTGGATTTTGTTAGTGATGTATAAAAATACTGAAGATTATGTGGATTTATATTGTATCCTGCAATTTTGTGAAAGTTGTGGATTATATCAAATAACTTTTTAGTAGAATCTCTAGGGTTCTCTAAATATACCATCATAACATCTTCAAAAAGTGATAATTTGATTTCTTCATTACCTACTCTACTTTCTTTAATCTCTTTTTTCTTTTTTTATTGCCAAAGCTAGCATTCCTAATACAATATTGAATAATAATGGTGATAGTGGGCAACATTTTTTCACTCCAATCTTATTGGGAATGTTACCAGTTTATCACCATTATATATGATGCTTGCTGATGGTTTTAAATAGATGCACTGTCTATTTTAAGGAAAAATCTATTTATTCCTATACTCTTTAGTGATTTTAATAAGAATGGATGTTGGATTTTATCAAATGCTCTTTTTGTATCTATTAGATAATCATTTTTGTTAATTTGGTTATTGATATAATCAATTATGCTAATAGTTTTCATTATATTGAACCAGTCCTGCATTCTTGGTATAAATCCTACTTATTCATGGTGTATTATCCTGGGAATGATTTTCTGTAGTCTTTTTGTTAATATCTTATTTAAGATTGTAGCATCAATATTCATTAGGGAGATGGATCTATAATTTTCTTTCTGTTTTAGTCCTACCTGGTTTAGGTATTAGTACCATGTCTGTGTCATAAAAGGAGTTTGGTAGGAGTCCTTTGTTCCCCATTTTTTCATGTGGTTTATACAGTGTTGGAGTTAATTGTTCTTTAAATGTTTGGTAGAATTCACATGTAAATCCATGTATGTTGGAATCTTTTACAAAGTGTGAAGACATTGGAGTTGATTTGATCTGATTTTGGGCCAGAACTTGAAACAAGGTATTAGGTGGAACTGATTGAACAATGCTTGTGTTCACACCTTTAGAGAGCTCAAGTATCTAAGTACTCAATGGAGTTCACATGAGAGTTCAGGGCTAGTATGAGAGCTGAATTCACACCTCCCTTAGGACCAGAGAGCACTCTGGGAGATAACCTATAATCCCTGCCTCGAGAAGGCGGAGTTAACCTTTGGGAGATTACATAAATGAAGGACGCTCTTGGAGCAAAAGAGAATTTCTCCGGAACATCAACAGGGCTCTGAGCCAGAACACTCTGGAAGAAAAGACTACTGCACAGACTGGAGATTGAGAAGCCACGAGTCGGAGCTGACTGGAGACTGAAGAAAGCAGAGGCAAGAGCCAAGGACAAAACTGCAAGATCTCTTGGAGCTAGGAAACCACCAACACATGTAGTCCTGGGGATTTTTTCTTAGAGAGTTTTGTTTCTTTTTTCTAAAATGGGACTATTTAAGTATTTTATTTCCTCTTCTTTTAATCTGGGCAATGTATATTTTTTAGCTATTCCTCTATGTCAGGTTATAAAATTTATTGGCATAAAGTTGGGCAAAGTAATTCCTAATTATTGCTCTAATTTCTTCTTCATTGGTGGAAAGTTTCCTTTTGTTTTTGAAACTAACAGTTTGGTTTTCCTGTTTCATTTTTCTAATCAAATTAAGTAAAGGTTTATTTATTATGTTGATTTTTTCATAAAACTAACTTTTAGTTTTATTTATTAATTTAATAGGTTTTTCTTTCAATTTATTAATCTCCTTTTATTTTTTTGAAATTTCAAGTTTGGTATATGATTGAGGATTTTTAATTCATTCTTTTTCTACCTTTTTTAGTTGGAGGCTCTATTCCTTAATTTTCTCTTTCTCTATTTTGCACAAGTAAGCATCTGGAGATATGAAATTTCCCCTTATTACTGCTTTGGCTGCATCCCACAAATGATGGTATGTTGCCTCATTATTGTCATTCTCTTGGATGAAATTATTAATTGTGTCTATGATTTGCTTTTCAACCCATTCATTCTTTTTTTTTTTTTCTCTGAGGCAATTGGGGTTAAGTGACTTGTTCATAGTCACACAGCTAGGAAGTATGAAGTGTCTAATTTGAACTCAGGTCCTCCTGACTTCAGGACTGGTACTCTATCCACTGCATCACCTAGCTTACCCCCCCCCCCCCAATTCATTCTGTAGGATTTGATTATTTAGTTTCCAATTACTTTTTTGTCTTTTTTCTCCTGGCCTTATATTGCATGTGATTTTTATTGCATCATGATTGGAAAAAAAAAAAACGCATTTACTATTTCTGCCTTTCTGCATTTGATTTTTAGGTTTTTGTACCCTAACACATGGTCAATTTTTGTATAAGTTCCATGAAACAGAGAAAAATAAGTTTCATGAAACACTTTTTTCTGTCACCATTTAATTTTCTCCAGAGATCATACCTCTTTTCCAACATTTTGTTTACCTCTTTAACTTCTTTTCTTATTTTTATGGTTCAACGTATCTAGTTGTGAGAGAGCAAGATTGAAATGCCCCACTAGGATAGTTTTGCTGTCTATTACTTCTTGCGTCTCTCTTAACTTCTCCTCTAGGAATTTCCATTCTATACCACTTGGTGCATATATGTTTATTATTGATATTGCTTCATTATGTATGGTACCCTCTAGTAAGATATCATTTCCTTCCTTATCTCTTTTAATTAGATCTATCATTGCTTTTACTTTTTCATATTATCATAATAAAATCATATTATACCCTCATTCTCTAAGTATTCCCATAACAGAAATATAGTTCTCAAGAGTTTGTTCCTTTTTATTCTTCTCTTGAGTTCTGTGTTTGGAGATCAAATTTTTTGTTCAGTTCTGGTCTTTTCATCAAAAATAGATGAAGTTCACCTATATCATTGAATGTCCATTTTTCTTCCCTGAAAGATAATGCTCATTTTAGCTGGATAGCTTATTCTTGGCTGTCATCCCAGGTACTTTGCTTTTCAGAATATCAGATTCCAGGCCCTTGAATCCTTTAAGGTGGAAGCTGCTGGATCCTGGGTAACCCAAATTGTGGCTCCTCAGTATCTAAATTGTTTCTTTCTGTCTGCTCCCAATATCTTTTCCTTGGTATGACAGTTCTGAAATTTAGCCATGCTATTCCTTGGGGATTTAATTTTGGGTCTCTTTCAGGAGGTGATTGGTGGATTTTTTGATGACTATTTTACCTTCTGATTATAGGGTATTGGGGCAGTTCTTTTTTATGATTTCCTGTAAGATAATGTGGAGGTTCTTTTTTTTTTTTTTTCATTATGGCTTTCAGGAATCCCAATAATCTTTAGGTTGTCTTTCCTAGATCTATTTTCCAGATCAGTTGTTTTTCCTAGGAGATATTTCATATTTTCTTCAATTTTTTCATTTTTTTTTGTTTGACTGATTCTTGTAGTCTTATTGAGTCATTTACTTCCATTTGTTCAATTCCAATTTCTAGTGTATTATTTTCTTTGGTTACATTTTTTTAGCTCCTTTTGCAATTGGCCAATTAAATGTTTTTGTTCATTGCATTCTTTTTCCATTTTTTTCTATTCCTTCTTGCAAAGATTTAATTTAAATTCCCCATTTTTCTTCTCTCTTAAGAGCTTTTATGCAATCTTTGAAGAAAGCCTTGTCAAATGTGGACCAGCTCATGTCTCTTTGTGTGTATTCTTCTGAAGTTGCTTTGTTTTTTGATACATCAGGACTTGAGATCTGTTCTTCTCTCTCTCCATAAAAGCTATCTATAGAGAGAGTTCTTTTTTATTTTTTATTCCTTTTTTTAAGGCTTGAGGTCTGTTTTAATGCAAAGGAGTGACAACTATTTTATTTTGCAAAGGGGCCATTCTACTGATTTAAGGGAGGGTGTGAGGGGAAGAAGGGGAAAAGTTGGAATAGAAGATTTTGCAAGGGTCAATGCTGGAAAATTACCCACGTATATGTCTTGTAAATAAAAAGCTCTAATAAAACAAGAAAAGAAAGTGTAGGCATGATGTTATTCTTTTGAAGGAAATATTATAAAACCTTTTGTTTTCTGTAGAACCATCATTTTTCTCTAAGTAGAAATTCTTCACTATTTTTCCAGCAGAAAACATTCAGGAGTATTTTCATCAGTGGGCTTGCAAACTATTTTCTTGATGTTCTCATTTGATCAGTTTGCCCCTGGAACTGTCCTGGAAAGAGATGCAAGACTTACACATGCATCCAAAAATCAGAACATTAAAGGCAGTATTTCATTGGGACAACATGAAGGTAAAATTATATTATGTAGATAGTGGGGTTTCTATTAAAAAAGAAAAGCTGAAGAAATAGATAGACTCTATTCCAGTTTCCAAGATTTATCTATCTATGATCAAATACATAGCGGAGAAAAAACTGCATGAAGTCCTAGTGCTACTCACAGGACCTATAACTAGTATCATTGAAAGCTTGCCTTAACAGGAAAAAAAAAGTAGTATTGTAATAAGAGAGGAAGAATTCAATGGACAAAGAGAAAGAACAGAAAGAATTATTTATGATGGGCACTGACCCATTGACTCTAGGCATTATCTCTCTTAACATCCATTTAGGTTTTGCATTGTGTTTGCTTTTAGCAAACAGAAAGAACTACTTTTTTGTTTAGTTCATTGAGTTCTGTGTTTGGAGATCAAAATTTTTGTTCAGTTCTTGTCTTTTCATCAAAAATAGATGAAGTTCACCTATATCATTAAATATCCATTTTTCTTCCCTGAAAGATAATGCTCATATTAGCTGGATAGTTTATTCTTGGCTGTAACCCCAGTTCCTTTGCTTTTCAGAATATCAGATTCCAGGCCCTATGATAGGAGGCCATGTCACATACTTCTCTTTAATAATACAGACTAGATCTCTACTTTCATTAAAACTGTCTCAGAAAGTTGTCTAGAGCACTGCAAGTTTAAGTGCTTTGTTCATAGTCACACACTCAATGTGTGGCTCACATGTAAAACTCACATTGGGACCTTCCTTATTCCAGGCCTGCTTCCTACATTTTTTTAATTTCTCTCCTCCCCAATCCTGAAAACTCTGGATGTACTGGAATTTCTTTGTTGGCCCACTTTGCTGCACCTTAGAGTCCATTGACAATAGTTTAAGGATGTTAAAATGATGTGACCCTAGGATAAAATACAAACTGAAAAATAAAGTTTTTGCCAATAACTAGGGAAGGAAAGAGGGGAACCACTTGCCAATAATCATTTAGCAGAAGTAGAAATGGGAGCTCCTAAGGCCCTGAACAAGAGGACTCTATCTGTGCTTCACAGCTTTATTTCATATTGCTTGTTTTCTCTCTCTTTTTCAGCCAAAGTATTTTGGTCATTTTCCTGTATATTGTCCTGCCCTGTGTCCTTTCCAGCCATCTGGTGAAATCTCTCTTTTTCCTTTGGAAACTTTCTCATGTGTTAACTCCATAAAGCTTTACTGGAGTTTTCTTGACAATTATTTTCTAATATTTCAATTTGTTAGTTTCTTTGAAAGGTATATTCATTATAAACATGATCAATTAATGTTACAGAGTACTTACTGTTAATGTACACGAATGTGTAATCTATCCCAAGGTTTACTCAACCTAGACACAATAACCATTTGTTATTCTAAATTTGTTTTAACAAAGGGAAATGCAGCTCAAATGTAAAATAATAACAAAAAGAATTATACATAAATATTCACTTACCTCAAGGTCCCATGAGATCATTGGTCTAGAAGTTCTAAAAACTGAGAGACTGAGGGTGACTTTACCTATCCAACTTATCTGAGTTATATCCTCTCTACTTTGTTCATTTCTGAGGTACAAAAAAGTAAAATCATCACTTTTACATTCAAAGCAAGACTTTCAATGATGCCCACACCGAATATACACATAGAAAAAAAAATATGGTTCACTTGTAGCAGCATGTAGGCTATCCTGTCTCTTGGAAATTAAACAGTCACATATGCTCCATCTGTCAATAGCCATTTGAACTCAGGTCCCCTGTCTTCAGGGCCAGTGCTCTATCCATTGTGCCATCTCACTGCCCCCTTAAAATACATTTCAAATAAACTCATGGAATATTATCCATGTATCTTTCATATTTCCTTGATTTAATCAGAGTAGCTTATAGTTACTGAAGGAATCAGATGTCATTTACTTTACTTCCCTATTTCTTTGAGATAGTCCTGGCCATGGGTTTCACAGTTACCATTCCTATGTTGCTCTCTGTTTTTAAATATTAGTTTAATTCTGTCTTTTACAATTTGATTTTATCCTATTTCTGCTTGTGTCATGATTTTTTGTCTCTAAACTTATTTCAAATTTTCATATGTCATTCATAAATTAAGTTTAGAAATCCAGTTCTCTTGTTAATTATGTTTCTATTCTTGTGTATAGAAACATAAGGGCAATAGAGTGGCCATAAAGGGCATTGCCCTTCTATTGTCCTTGAAGGATGCATATGGTCTATGATCTTCATAACCCAAAGCAAAAATTCTTCAATTCTATTTGGCTTGTAATCCAAAGAAGTCTAGTCCAATATCTTTGAACTTGAAGATTGATTCAAAAAATAACATTTCTTAGACACAAAACAAAAAGAAGTGCTTGTTATTAACGCTGTGTTCCCAACTATCAGTCTATTGTGTTGTTCCTATCCTCATGATGTTATGTACTCTCTAAGCTATCTCAGTATTTTCCCCACCTTCCCAACTCCTTTCTTCTTTATTTCTCAAAATAATATTAAGGCCAGTAATCACTAGCTATTTGTCTTTGATGATTGAAAACGCTCATTGACCCAATTTCTTTCTTTCTTGCTAGGCTAACTAATAAATCAGGCATAGATTTGTTTTTTTTTCAGTTTACCTTTACTTTACAAATTAACAGTTTCAGCTAGATTGAGCATGCAAATCATTCTTTACAGCTTTTGGTGCTTTGCATTTGTGAAACAAACATCTCACAAAAAACGTAAAATGTAGTAGTAAATTGCCATTACAAAAGAATCAGCTAAATGCATAATTAGTAAGCTAGAAGATTCTTAGTATATATATATATATATATGTACATATATATATTCTATCAAAATGGGAGATGAATATTATTCATATGAGAAATATATTTCTAAATAAAGTAACTTTTCATTTAAAAATCAATTTAGAATTGAAAAAAAATCGATTTAAAGGATCAGCAGACAGCAATAAAGAATGTTTTGATAAAAGATATTTGGGACAGATATGGAAGAATGATATTGAAACTTCAGATATTTCATTTCAGTACATGTATTTTTATGCTCATTTTAATGTGTTTTTAGGAATTTATTATACTTTGAAATGCAATTTTTGTCTTATTTGTGGAGATGAAATTTTCTTTGTTGAAATTTCCCTGTTGGGTATTTACATAGTATAGGGAGCCCATTGAGAGTGTTCATGCTGGCATTTTTACACCTTTCTAATAGGATAAGAAAGCTAACATAAATTATTTGATTATTTTCCCCTTAGTAGGCAAAATGATTATAATAACAGAATTATTATGGATCTAGATTCATGTGAAAGAGTCTTTGTCCTGTTTTCTTTCTTAAAGGCAGTCTAAATTTTATTCACAAATAGTAAAATAATAATCTAAAATTTCAATGTACAGAAATGTACGTTATTTTAGAAAAATATAATTGTATATAAATGTTACTATATGGCATCAAAACATGCCATAATAATAAAATCTTAGTATTGATGATCAATGTTAATCTAAATTATTTTTATCTCACTTGACAAATCTTCTCTCCAAAAATAATTTGAAAACTTTGTGACTCAAAAGTAAAGTGGCCAACTTTTTTTATTTGAATGGCTCTAATAGTTGGAGATGTTTTCTTATTTAGAACTATAATTTACCTTTCTACAATTTGTAGCCAGAGGTAATGATTCTGACTTAAAGAGTCAAGTTGAACAAATCAAGCTCTTGTCCTACATTTTAAGCCCCTAATTAGTTGATAGCTATTATCCTGGAATCCTTTGAATGGTCTTTCTTATAAACTAGATACTCCCACTTGCTTAGCAATTCAACCTGTGATATGAATCATAAATGACCTCTAAGGTCTTTTATTTCCTCTGAACTGCACATTTCCATTGTCTTATTTAAACATAATGATACATATGTGATTTTACCAATATAGGTTAGAGGCCTGTTTTGTCTCAGTAAGGTTGCTGTCGGTTTTTTGACCTTTTGGAAGCCACATCATATTAAAACTATGGCACAATAACAGATACATGGAGATTGTCTCAGGAGACATTCTATGAAAACATTTTGCCCCAGTATGTACAGCTATTTTTTTTTCTATTCAAATTGTATACACCTCTATTGAATCCAATTCAAAGGGAAATTGCAAAATTTATTATTTTTAATCAGCAAAGACTTCATGAAAGAGGTAATAATTAAGGCTTAATAATAGGGTCAAATTTGATTGGCCGAAAGGGAGGAGGAACAATTTCCAAAAAAGAGGATAGGCAGAAGAAAGTAAGGATGCTTGCAAGTAATGTAAACACTGATGTTTAACTATGACAGAGAACCTATAATAGGAACATAAATTATTTTCTGTAAAAGAGAGCGTGTGGGAAGTCACTGTTATTTCTGATTCAGTATAATACTTTGAAACCTATTTTAAGGAAGCATTTTGAAAAATATTATTTAATATTCATTATGTAATATAATCATAATAATCATAAAGAAAGTATCCTGAGTTAGAATTTTATCATTACTTACAAGTTTAGCCATTTCTGTACAGAAAAATGTATACCCCAGGCTACAACACTATGTTTACCAGAGTTACCTCTTTGTAAAGAAAAAAAAAGCATAAACTTGGAAAATGTAAGCATGAGATTTCTTTTTTTTTTGAAGAAAATATTATAAAAATATTTTATTATCTGTAGAACACTAATTTCTCTCTAAGTGGAAATAATTTATCAGCAGAAAACGTTCTGGAGTGCTTTCATCAGTGGGCTTGCTAACTATGTTGTTGATGTTTTCATTTGAACTGTATGCCCCTGGAAGTGTCCTGGAAAGAGCTGCAAGACTTATACGTGTATCCAAATTTCAAAACATATAAAAGGCAGTATTTCATTAGGACAATGTGAAAGTAAGATTATATTATGTAGATAGTGGATTTTCTGTTAAAAAAAAGAAAAAGAAAAATGGTATCTGGGAGGTGAAGAAATAGGGGATGGGTCTTGGGAGTTGGAATAAAGTCTATGATCAAATTCATAGCAGAGAAGAAATTGTATGAAGTTCTAGTACTACTCATAGTACTATAAGCAGTATCGCTAAAGTGTTACCTGAACATAAAAAAAAAAAAAATAGGATAGAAGTAGTATTGGAAAGGGAGAGAAACATTCAATGGACAAAGAGAGAGAACAGAAATAGCTTTGTATGATGTGGAGTGACCCACTGAACATAGGAATTATCTGTTAATACACATTCAGCCTTTGCATTGTGTTTGATTTTAGCAAACCCAATGAGCTACTTTAAGTTAGTTAGATATACATATAACTACTTCTGTGATTTGAGAATGTTCCACATAATTCTTTTTGATGATAGAGACTAGACTTCTACTTTCATTGAAAGCGTCTTAGAGAATTATCTAGAGCACAGAAAGTTTAAGCGCTTTGTTTATAATTACACAACCAGCATGGTTCACACAAAAAACATACTGGGACCTTTCTCATTCCAGGCCTGCCTCTCATACTTTTTTGATCTTTCTCATCCCCAGATGCTGAAAACTTTGGTTTATCATTGCCATGAGTCTTATTAGATAAAATGTAAACTTTAAAAATAGGTTTCAAAACTTCAATTTTAAGAAATTTAATTATTTATTTTTAAAAGCTAGAATCTTCTGTTTCTGTTCAGACCTTTGTACTGTAAGCTGATGATAGCAAATGGTGACAAAAGTGAAAAAGGTGAAAAAAGAGTAGGCGACAAAAAGTGAGGAACAGAATAGTGGAAGATGGCTGCCTTGGAACCAAGGAGAAAAAGCAGCCAAAGAGTCCCTTCCTTTCACACAGAATATGAGGAGCTCCGGATGTACTGGGAGTACTTTGTTGGCCAATTTTGTGGCAACTTATTGAAAAATAAAGTATTTGCCAATAACTGGGGAAGGGGAGGGGGAACCACTTGCCAATAATCATTTAGCAGAAGCAGAAATGAAGGCTCCTAAGGCCCTGGATGGGAGGATTCCAACTCATCTTTGCACTTTACTTCATACTGCTTGTCTTCTCTCTTTTTTTTTTTTTTTTCAGCCAAAGTATTTTGGTCATTGTCCTTTCAGGCCATCTGGTGCACTCTCTTCCATTAGAAACTTTCTCATGTGCAAACTCCATAAAGCTTTTCTGGAGTTTACTAGTCTTCCTGACAATTAATTCCCAATATCTCAATTTGTTAATTTCTTTGAAATTCAAAACTAGTATCAACTAGTGTCACAGAGTACCTACTATTATGTGCATGACATTGCAACCCATCCCAAGATTTACTCAACTTAAGACACAATACCCATCAAATATAAATAATAAAAAAAAAGAATTATACATAAATATTCACTTACCTCAGTTGGTCTAGATATTCTGGAAATTGAGAGACTGAGGGTGACTTAGCCTATCCAACTTGTCTGAGTTATATACTGTCTACTTTGTCCATTTCTGAGGTACAAAAAAAAATGAACTCACTTTCCTGCTAGATTTTCAATGATGTGTTCACACAGAATATACACATAGAAACAAATATGGTTCACTTCTAGCAGCATATAAGCTATCCCCTTTTCCTGGAAATTAAACAGTCCCATGTATTCCACCTTTCCATAGCCATTGAATCATGTTCTTTCCTAATCAGGAAATACTGTCCACATGAATGAAGGGGGGAAAAAAACCATTAAGATCAGAAACATATTAAACAAGTTGTCTATCGTCTATCCTCTAGAAAGGGTTAGGTAATTAGGACTTTTTTAGCCAGGTTGAGTGAATAAAATATTAACAAGCAAGTAAGTTAAGATGTTTATGTTACTAATGTATATTTGTTTTATGCTGTTAGGGAAGTATTTGTTTTCAGTTTCAAAATTCTAACCTTCCTTTAATTTCTTAGTATATGAATAGATGGCCATATACTAAGACTAACTTTATAGCTTCTTGTAGTACAAAATTTAAGACCTTTTTGTATTGTTGTATGATAAACTAATTTTGTATTATAAAATAAATGATGTGTATATTTTTTTACATTTTACATTTACATTTAAATTTTACATTTTATTTTCTGATATTTATCATCACTCTCTATAAATACCTTGATTTTCTGTAAAGGAAAAATTATATTGGTTGAAGGGAATTTTATATTAGTAACATTGAATTAGCATTTAGAGATATAGAACAGTTATGATTTTTAAAAACTATTTACAAAATTGAAACGCTTTATACATCATTCCCTAGATATCCTTCATAGACCTTTTTTTTTTTTTTCTGGAATTAATGCATCAAGAAATTTTTAAATACATAAAGCGACAGATACCAAATGTATCATTGTATCAGCAGATAATGTGGGTAATGAAAACTATTCATTCTGCATACATACTGCTAAGTGGATGTATTCAGAACATTTGTCTCTAGCCCTTATAGTTCTGTGATAACAACGTGAATTATAGATTGTTTTTAAATCTTATTTTTTAATGGATAATATATTGCTGAATTTGTCAGTTATATAATTAGTTAAGAAATCATCCACCCTATGAGCACTTGTTGAATTTATCATGCTCATTGTTTGGAAGATATGCTGCTGCACTATTGCATTAATTTTGTAATTAGCCCCCTATGAGGTTGATTATCCTTTTTTTTTTTTAAAATTGACTTACTTTTATGTGTGTCATGCATAAGCACGTTTATAATGTCCCTAATGTCATATGGACACATAAATATATGAGTTTTTTGGAATCTGATCTATGGGAAATGTAAACTGAATGTTGGGACAATATTTTAAGTATTAATAATTGATTTTAATTTCAGTCAGGCAAATTTCATGCTATTATACCATGTTAAAACATTCATTCTTTTTGTCCTGTAATGAGAACTAAGAAACCTATTCATTTTACATGAAAATCTGATTGAATTGTTGTTTATTTATAGGTGATAATAAATATTTTGTTCTTTTTAAGGTCACCAGAGGAGAAATTCTACTGGGAAGGTAACAACATTGATAAGTTATTATTGGATGTGGACTGAAAATTTTTTATGTAACTATTTTCTTATTTACTTATCCCACTCTTCAAAGGAATGGTTCTTTTTACAAATACAAGAAGTAGGAAAAGGAGTTGAGAAAAAAATAATGTCGGTAAGCTTTAAATTCATAATTTAGGTAAAAAGAAACTTATGTTAAGGTATTTTCTAGTTCATCATCTTTTCCTTTGTCCCCATTTTATTTCACCATTTCATGGAAGAATTTGATTTATATGTGCAAAATGGTATTTTTCCTTTTTACCTTCTTTATCAGATAGAAAAGTGTATTTTTCAAAAATCACACCTAATCCAGGTTCCATCCAGTAGTCTTCAATTTTTTTTTTTAATTTAGTACTTTGATCACCTTATTTCAAATTGCATTTTTATACTTCCTGGCCCTTTTCTTTCTTTATTTTTTTCATGAAGGCACATGAATCCAGTACTGCATGTGTTCTCTCAATTCAAAGATTTATACATGAACCATCTATTATATTTCATATGCATACCACTTATCTCCTACTTGACTCTAGGGGCAAAAATTAAAAAATTACTTTGAGGACTTTACTGTCTGTGAAGGGATACAACATAAAAACAGATAAGTATATTACAGAATTAGGAGTAAAGAAGGCAAAAGAACTGGATAAAATTTCTCTGAAAAAATTGAGGGGAGAGTTTGAAAGGTTAATTAATAATGGTTGTGGAAGGAGATTTTCATAAGTGAAATGAAGAAGTAAGATACTACAGAGGCAAACTAAAGATGGAAAAACTTTAAAATTAAATATTGACTGCATATTGTTATGATTATCCTTTTCATATATCATTAATGGTCCTTTATTTGCATTTTTATAAACCACTAAATATGTAATCATTATATTTTTAAAAGAGATACTTAAACTTATGTATTGTCATTTTGTTGCTAAATCTGTAATGCAGAATGAAAGTTTAAAAATTAATCTTTAAAATTATTATTCTGAAAAGAAGTTACACTCAAAGTAGTTCATATTTGGAAAAATGATTAGAAGAAATGGCAATTTCTTTTAAAATTTTTAATTTTATTTTTATTTAAATAAAATTTTTTTTAAATTTTAAAATTTTAAATATTTTTAAAAATATTCACTGAAAGGATGCAGATTGTAAGCATTCTGTAGAAAATATTTCAGCATAGTAGATGAAGAGCTGACTTCAAAGCCAAAAAGCCATGCTTTCAAATTTCAACTCTGATTTATACCAGCTGTGTGATCCTGTGCAAGTCACTAAACCTGAAATGTCCTACCTTGGCAACTTGAAGAATGTAAGTTGCAAAGAAGGACATAGCCAATGTTTTCCTCAAGTGAGAGTTCTTTGTAAGTAAATCACTGTTTAAAAATCAAAGGTTAAGAAATCTTAAGTAATTTGAAAAGTCAAATATATATTTACATTTATTTGGTATATCCAAAAACATTTCCCCAACTATCTTACTAATATCTTCCATGGAACACACATAGGGAAATAGAATTTGGCAGGAAAGTTAGAATTGATCAAGCAGGAAAAAAGAGGATAGACTAAATGCTGAAGGCAAAGAGCTGTTGGTGGGTTTTTCATCATGTCATTTAAAAGATAAAATGCCACAAATAAATAAAATAAAATCATAAGTATACGTGGTGATTTGAGTGACATATCCTAGGAAATTGATCTATGTAATGGTCTACTACTTGATAAACTTGTCAAAATTATTTTAGATTTTAATTAGTACAGGCATCAGTAATTCAGAATTAAGGATAAGATTGTGATTTAATTTTTAAAGTTGAAAAATTTGAAACATTTTGTTTCGAAATTTTATAGCTGCAGGAATCTCAAGAGCAGAATAAGCAGAAACAGCAGAATATTAATGAGTTA
Organism: Sarcophilus harrisii; assembly: GCF_902635505.1. Taxonomy (NCBI): domain Eukaryota; kingdom Metazoa; phylum Chordata; class Mammalia; order Dasyuromorphia; family Dasyuridae; genus Sarcophilus; species Sarcophilus harrisii. The sequence continues at coordinate 41,655 of NW_022290923.1, read as the reverse complement.
GAAGATGGTATTACAAAGTAAAATTTAAACCATTTTTATAATTTAGTGCTATGACCATTTATATAGCAAATCAAAATAATAACTATCAAAATGTATTCATAACATAACATAATAATGCAAAACAACTTTTTTTTTCCAATGGGAAAGAAGAATAATCTGCTAAAGTATAACCTATTTTGAGATGAATAAATAAATAAATTTACTCAGTACTGGGAATGTAAATGTCTAAAGTATCTTGGGATTCAAGAAGAATTTACCTCCCATAAAGGGACGGGGGATAATTTGGTCCTGAGAGTTTCAAAATTAGAAATGTAGTTGTAGGGAAGTAGATTGGATGACATGTTCCAAAATATATTGGTTTTCATGTTGCCAATTTATTTAAGTGCTGCACTTTGATATAATGGAAACCATCAGCAGAATTTCAAAGTATAAGTCATATAAATTACTGCTAGACAATTTTTATTTTTTCCCTCAAGAACTAGGATAGAAGCAGTGTAATTCAATGTGTAAACAACCTGCCTCCAAATCATGAACATTTGTGTTCAGTTTATATATCTGATTTGTTACTTGCTGTATATTCTAGGCCAGTCACTTTATTTCCCACAAAGTACTCTAAAAATATGCATTGAATAGCTCCTAAAGTGCACACTCCCAGAAGGAGTTTCTTTATGAAGAATTCCCTATTCCAAGTAAAAAATCATGTCTTCTTACACCTCCCCCACCAAGAAAATGTCCCTTCAAAAAATCATCTTGACTTCCACAATACTATAGGATGATCAATTCTGATGGACCTGGCCATCTTCAGCAATGAGATGAACCAAATCAGTTCCAATGGAGCAGTAATGAACTGAACCAGCTACACCCAGTGAGAGAACTCTGGGAGATGACTAAGAACCATTACATTGAATTCTCAATCCCTATATTTTTGCCTGCCTGCAATTTCAATTTCCTTCATAGGCTAATTGTACAACATTTCAGAGTCCGATTCTTTTGTATAGCAAAATAACAGTTTGACATGTAACTTATTTTGTATTTAATTTACACTTACATAAATATATTTAACATGTATTGGTCATCCTGCCATCTAGGGAGGAGTGGGGGAAGGAGGGAAAAATTGGAACAAAAGGTTTGGTAATTGTCAATGCTGTAAAATTACCCATGCATATAACTTGTAAATAAAAGCTATTACAATTTTTTTAAAAATTAAAAAAATCAAATGAGGCAATGTCACATAAAAAACAATGTAACTTTTTGTTTTAGATCTCCATGTAAACATTCTTATCTCTAAACAAAAGGGCTACTATCTCTGCATTGCATTCCTATTATTTGTTAATTACTCTTCTGATAAAAATATTAAATAAACATGATCTTTGAACTTAAAAAAAATGACCAGTTTAAAAAAAAAACATCTTGACTAACTTTGCCTTATCAGGAATTCCCCCCCCCCCAATGAGTTATGTAATGTGTTTTTAGTTTTTATATCTGATTGCTAGTATAGCATATAATTATAAGTTATGAAAGTATTTATGAAGAATTATCAAAAAGACAGGCTTTCTTCAAAAAGAAAGTTGATTGGTTTTTTGATTTCTAGAAATAAACAAACTCAGTTTAGTGGGGAGAGTTCAAATCCTTGAGTCACAATCTGAATCAGTGCTGACCAGAAACTTTGGAAGAGTTGAGCTTGCAGGTTTGAATAGGTGGACAATAACTTCCTAGACCCAGGAAATCACAACTCCAAATCACAGTGATTTTTGGTCATAATCATGTATGTATGAGAATGTCTTAAAATAGATAGATATATTATTTAAATATGTTAATGTATGTGAATGTAGAAGTGGTTATATGCAAATATAAGTTTCATAGAAGGAAGTGCTGTTTTTCCTAATTGTATCCCAGATTCCAGTTACTGTCTGTTTGTGATGTCTATGCCTTTGCATATTCCATCCATAATATGGAATTTACCCCCATCTCTTGCAATCCCTAGCTCCAATCAAAGCTCACCCAAAAAAGCACTGCCTCTTCCATAAGGCTTTCTGTGCATGTTCTTTTTAAATCCTTTTTTTCAATTACTTTCTAACTCCAAATAAACTACCTTCATTTATTTACCTGTGGAGTTTTCATTCCAATCAAATGAAATCTCTTTGGAGCCATTTTTTTGCTTTTCTCTTTATATCTATTTTCCAGGCCTTGCACATGAGGCCATGAACCTTATAAGAAACTATTAATTTAAATTAATTATAAGAAGCTCTTCAAAGTTCTGAATTGTTGACAATATATTTACTTTTTTGTAGGCTTAAAATGAAACTTGCCACATTTGAAGATTTAGTAAAATGGAAAATGAGTACAAACAACTAAAAAATTTCAGAAAATATTTTGGGTTCTGCTTCAGTAAGTCAGCTCTGGAATAGTTTCCCTCATTTTAAAAACATTTTTCTTTAAGTAGTAAAATTTTAATTGTAAAAATCCAGATGTTAAAATAATTTGATATTCAAATACAATTGTTATTGATTCAGGATGCTGGAGGTATTAATCATTATGTTATGGGAAACAGGAACTTTTTTATGTATAAAATTAATTATTGCATCATATTGGATTAATAATTATAGTGAAGTTGCAAAAAAGTGTTCATATTACGTAAATTTAAAAAAAAAAGAAAATACTACTGTTGATCATGGTGATGGTTCAAATTTTCTTGTCCTAAAGTCTTCTGGTGAAGTTTTGCCATTTAAATTAGTCGTCATAATTTGAATATCTTAACAAAATGAAGTCTAAATTATTAATAAGGTTTATTTTTAAATTGAGTATATATTTGAACTAATTAAAACAACGTATCAAAATAAAACATTTCCAGGTGCTCAAAAATTGTAATAGCTACATGTGAGGGTCCATTAGATTGTGTGCGTGTGTGTGTGTGTGTTTAAAAGAAAACACTCATCATGTTCTTGCTGATTATCATGCTCAAGGTCTAGTTTTGATGTCTGACTTCGTTCTTGATAAAGAAAAGCAGAACACACATGGGAATGATATGAATCAATTCCTGTCTATTATTTTGTTCTCTGTCATTTTTCGGAGACTGCTGTAGGTGGTGCAAAGACGGCAGAATGCAGATTGGAAGCTGCTTGAGTTCTCCCAGTTTCCCTCAAAAACCACATGAATCCAAGCCTCTGAACATGGTCTAACTGAATGAAACCACTCTCCAGATCAAGATAGATTGGAAAAATTTCAAGAAAGGATAGAAAGACTTGCTATTATTATATTCGAGAATGCAAAAGAGCTGGGGTTGCAACCAAGAATTAACTACCCAGTAAGAGTCAGCATTACCTTTTATGGGAGGTGATGGATTTTCAATGACATAAGAGATTTTCAATCATTTCCATTGAAAAAAACAGAATTGAACAGAAAATTTAAACTCACTGGGATGAAAAGGGTGTTCAGCTGAGCTCATATGGAGTACCATATGGAGTCATATGGGAGACAGCAGATCAGCAATTGAGACACTCAGTCCTGACTCAGTAGAGAAGCAGAGCAAAAGGGGCAATCTCCAGTCGCAAATCTGGGAAACCAGGCTTTTCCTAAAAAGAGCAATGAAAGCTACCACCTGCAAAAACAAGGGGCCTCTAAAGTCAAAGCTAAGACTCAGAGCTGCACAGAAAGCCTGGAACAGTGCTCCCTTGAGCACTCACATGAGCAGAACACAAATATAAAAGAAAGAAAATAGGAAATACAAAAAGAAAAGTAAAGAAAATGAGCAAGAAACAAAAAAGAAGCTTGAACATAGAAAGCTATAGTATGTTGACAGGGAAGCTCAAAACACTAACTCAGATGAGGACAAAATGTTCATACAGGAAATTCAGAGTGTGATATGAATTCATCTCAAGCCCAAAGAGGCATCATGGAAATGCTCATAAAAGATTTTAAAAATTATAAAAGAAGCATAAGAAAAAGTGAGGGAAAAATGAAAGAGGTATTCAAGAATCAACTTGGAAAAGGAAGGCAATTCCTTAACAAATATAATTGCCAAATGCAAAAAAAAAAAAATTAACTAAAGAAAACACCTTTAAAAATAGAATTAAATGAAAAGAGATACAAAAGCTAACTGAATAAAATCACATATGAAAAACTAGAATGGGACAAAGGGAAGCTAATGACTCTATATCAGGAATCAAACAAACTAAAAATAATTTAAAAAACAAAACTGGAGGAAAATGCAAAATAACCTCATTGGAAAAATAGCCAGCCTGGAAAATAGATCCACAAGGGACAATTTAAAATTATTGGACTACCTGAAGACCATGAGCAAAAGGGAGCCTGGTTGGCATTCTTCAAGACATCATCAAGGAAAACTGTCCCAATATTTTAGAAAAAGTGAGGGAAATAGTCATTGAAAGAATACATTGTTGACTTCTGGAGATTCCATAAGGAAAATATTACGGAACATTATTGCAAAACTCCAGAAATATAATCTCAAGGGAAAAATATTTCAACATGACAGATAAAATAAATTTAACTATCAAAGAACAACAATCAAGATTACCCAGAATATGGTAGCTTTGACTATAAAGGATAGAAGGGTCTGCAGTACCATATTCTGGAATGGTGAGGACCTGGGTTGCAACCCCAAATTAACTAGCCAGCAATACTCAGCATCATCTTTCATAGGAGGTGATGGATCTTCAATGAAGTAACAGACTTTGAATCATTCATATTGAAAAAAAAAAAAATAATCTTCAGACACAGGACTGAAGAGAAGTCTGGAAATACAAACAGGGAAAATGTATATTATTTAAAAGTTAAACTTTTACATCCCTAGATGGGAAAATTATATGTGTAACTCTTAAGAATTGTATTTGTTATTGAGCAGTTAAAGGGGAGCATAACACTGATAAAAAGTGTGTTTGTAAATGGACTTTGATGTGATGATATCAAAAAAAAAAAAGACATTAATGGGTGAAAAAGACCTGAATTGGAAGAAGAGGAAAAGGGTAGTATAATGGGACAAATTAGATCACATGAAAATTCACAAAAAACCTATTACAATCAAACCCACAAGAGGCTCCGGCCTGGGGCAGTGACACTTTCACCACTTAGTTCTAGCCAAAGGCAACTCGCTAATCCACTCAGCCCTACTAAGCCATTTGATAGCTCGGCCAGTGCTGAATCCACTTCCTGTTGGGGAAGGGAAAACTCCTCACTCAGAGCACTCCCATACCCTGGAGCCGGAAATCGTTTAAATCTTCCCTGCTCTGCAGAGGAAGCTAGGAACCCCTTGCCTAGGAGACCCACCCTAAAGGCTTTAAAACATGAATAAAAAGATGAAAAGAACGATCTACAGCTTCTATGCAGAAAAGAGCAGGTCAGCAAACCTGAAGAGACCTCAAACAGCAAAAATGCATCAGACTGTCCTCCTTACATAATGCTCTCAAGAAGAGACTTAAAAAGTCTCAAAAGAGAGTTAGAAGATAAATGGGGAAAGGAAAGAGAAGCCTACAAGAGAGCAATCAACTTCCTGAAATACGAATTGAAAAGTTAAAAATTCCCAGGAAGTGCAAATTGGTGAATTGGAAAAAATAAAAAATCACAGGAAAGTAAGAATTCTGAATTGAAAAATAAAGAATTCACTAGAAAGTAGGATCCGTGAATTGAAAAGACAAAGAACACACAAGAAAGTAGGATCTGAATTGGAAAAGAAAATAATTCACTAAAAAAAAATTAGTGAAATGGAAAAAATTCTACAGACCAAAACAATACATTCAAAACTCAATTGACATATACAGAAAGAAGTAAAAAAAGCTAATGAAGAAAATAATTCTTTAAAAATTAGAACTGAACAAATTGAAACTAATGATGCATTGAGACAGCAAGAATCAGTCACAAAACAAAAAAATGACAAACTGGAAAAAAACATGAATTATCTACTTGCTAAAACGACAGATTTGGAAAAATAGATCTAGGAGAGATAATCTGAGGATTATTGGACTCTTCCGAAAACTATGATGAAAAAAAGAGCCTAGATACTATTTTACAAGAAATCATCAAAGAGAACTGCTCAGATGTAATAGAATCAGAAGGTAAAATAGGATTGAAAGAATTCTATCGAACACCTTCTGAAAGAAACCCTAAAATAAAACCCCAAGGAATATTGGCCAAATTTCAGAACTATCAGATTAAGGAAAAAATTTTACAAGCAGCCAAAAAACCATTTAAATACTGAGGTGCCACAATAAGGATCACCCAAGATCTGGCTGCCTCTACATTAAAGGAAAGAAGGGCCTGGAATATGATATTCTGAAAGGCACAAGAACTTGGGATGCACTAAGAATAAACTACCCAGCTAAGCTGAGCATTTTCTTCCAGGGAAGAAGATGGAATTTAATGAAACAAATGAATTCCATTTGTTTCTGAAGAAAACCAGAATTAAACAAAAAATTTGATCTCCAAGAATAGAACTCAAGAGATGCAGAAAAGATAAAAATAACTCTTGAGAATTGTATTTCTGTTGTGGATATACAAAAAAAATACATGTAAAATTTGATTGTACTGATATAACATAAAAAGGGAAGTAGATATGGAAAAGGGATGATGGCAGAATAAGGATGGGAAGGAGGGATAAAAAGAGGGAAACCACATCCCACAAAGAGGCTAAGGAAACTTATCATATCTGAGGGAATTTAGAGAGGGGGAGGAACATTGTGTGAATCTTACTCTCATCAGAGTTGGCTCAAAGAAAAAATAATTGACATTTGTTGTAGAGAAAATTCTCTCTCGCCTCATTAAAAACGGGGGAGAGGAAAAGGAAAAGAAAAAGAGTAATAAGGGAAGGAAGGGGAAAGACTCAAAGGGGGGAGGGAGGGATTATAAAGAGGATAAGTATCGTGAACAAGAGGGGTACATAAGTTTAAAAGGGGGAAAAGAGGGTTGGGGAGGCAAGAATAAGTAAAGCACAATCTGGGGTTATTAGGATGGCAGGAAATACAGATTTAGTAATTCTAACCTGTAAATGTGAATGGGATGTACTCCATAAAGAGGAGGCAGATAGCAGACTGGATCAAAGTCAGAACCCTACAATATGTTGTTTACAAGAAACACATTTAAAGCTAGGGGGATACATATAGAGTAAAGGTAAAAGGCTGGAGCAAAATCTATTATGCTTCAGGTGAAGTCAAAAAAGTAGGGTAGCCATCCTTATCTCAGATCAAGCAAAAGTAAAAATTGATCTAATTAAAAGAGATAAGGGAAGGAAACTACATCCTGCAAAGGGTAGCATAAACAACGAAACAATATCAATATTAAACATATATGCACCAAGTGGTATGGCACTCAACTTCCTAAAGGAGAAGTTAAGAGATTTGCAAGAAGAAATAGACAACAAAACTGTAATAGTAGGAGATCTCAACCTTGCACTCTCAGAATTAGACAAATCAAACCACAAAACAAATAAGAAAAGAAATTAAAGAAGTAAATAGAATATTAGAAAAATTAGGTATAGTTGGATCTTTGGAGAAAATTGAATGGAGATAGAAGGAATATACTTTCTTCTCAGCAGTTCATGGAACCTATTCAAAAATTGACCATATATTAGGACATAAGACCTTAAATTAAATGCAAGAAAGCAGAAATAGTAAATGCTTTCTTCAGATCATGATGCAATAAAAACTACATTCTAACAAAAAAATTAGGGGAAATAGACCAAAAAGTAATTGAAACTAAAACAATCTCATCTTAAAGAATGATTGGGTGAAGCACAAATTATAGATACAATTAATAATTTCACTAAGATAATGACAATGATGAGACATCATACCAAAATTTGTGGGATGCAGCCAAAGTGGTAATAAGAGGGAATTTTATATCCTTAGAGGCTTACTTGAATAAAACAGAGAAAGAAAAGATTAATGAATTGGGCTTGCAACTAAAAAACTAAAAAGACCAAATTAAAACCCCTAATCAAATACTAAATTGGAAATTCTAAAATTAAAAGGAGAAATTAAAATATTGAAAGTAAAAATCTATTGAACTAATTAATAAAACTAAGAGTTGGTTCTATGAAAAGCCAATAAAATAGATAAGCCTTTGTAAATCTGATTAGAAAAGGAGGGAGGAAATGAAATTAGTAGTCTTAAAAATGAAAAGGGAGAACTTTCCACCAATGAAGAGTGAAATTAGAGAAATAATAGGAGTTATTTTGCTCAACTTTATGCCAATAAATTTGATAACCTAAGTGAAATGGATGACTACCTCCAAAAATATAGACTTCCCAGACTAACAGAGGAGGAAGTAATTGTTTGAATAGTCCCATTTCAGAAAAAGAAATAGAACAGGCAATTAAACAACTCCTAAGAAAAAACCTCAGGACCAGATGGATTTAACATGTGAATTTTACCAAACATTTAAAGAACAATTGGCCTAATCCTATATAAATTATTTGATAAAATAGGGAATGTAGGAGTCCTACCAAATTCCTTCTATGACACAGACATGGTACTGATACTCTAAACCAGATAGGGCTTGAAAACAGAGAAAGAAAATTATAGACCAATCTCCTAATGAATATTGATGCTAAAAATCTTAAATAAGATATTAGCAAAAAGACCACAGAAACTCATCTCCAAGATAATACACTATGATCAAGTAGGATTTATACCAGGAATGCAGGGCTGGTTCTAATATTATGAAAACTATCAATAACTTGGACCATGTAATAACCAAATAAAAAACCATATGATCATCTCAATAAGATGCAGAAAAAGCATTTGATCAAAATCCAACATCCATTCCTATTAAAAACACTTGAGAGTATAGAAAAATGGACTTTTCCTTAAAATAATCAGCAGCATCTATTTAAAACCATCAGTTAGCATCTATATGTAGGAGACAAACTGCAACCATTCCCAATAAGATCTGAGTGAAACAAGGTTGCCCACATCACCGATTACTATTTAATATTGTATTAGAAAACGCTAGCTATAGCAATGAGAGCTGAGAAAGAGATTAAAGGAATAAGAATAGGACAAATGAGGAAACCAAATTATCACTCTTTGCCGATGACATGATGGTATACTTTAGAGAACCCTAGAGATTCTGCTAAAAGTTATTAGAAATAATCCACAACTTTAGCAAAGTTGCTGGTTATAAATAAACCCACATAAGTCATCAGCATTCTTATATACACTAACAAAATCCAACAGAGTTACAAAGAGAAATTCCATTTAAAGTAACTACTGATAATATAAAAATTTAGAATCATCTGCCAAGGGAAAATCAGAAACTTTATGAGCAAAATTACAGACCACTTTTCACACAAATTAAGTCTGATCACAAAAAATTGAAAAATATTAAATGCTCTTTGGATAGGGCGAGCAAATATAATAAAGATGACAATATTACCTAAACTAATCTATTTATTTAGCGCCATACCAATCAGACTCCAAAAACTATTTTAATGACCTAGAAAAAATAACAACAAAGTTCATATGGAAAAACAAAAGGTCAAGAATTTCAAGGAATTAATGAAAAAAATCAAATGATGGTGGCTTAGCTAGTACCAGATCTAAAATTATATTATAGAGCAGCAGTTACCAAAACTATTTGGATTGGCTAAGGAATAGATTAGTTGATCAGTGGAATAGATTAGGTTCAGGACAAAACAGTCAACAAAATAGCAACCTAGTCTTTGAAAACCCAAAGATCCCAGACTTTGGGATAAGAACTTACTGTTTGATAAAAATTGCTGGGAAAATTGAAACCAATATGGCAGAAACTAGGCATTGATCCATACTTAACGCCGTACACCAAGATAAAGGTCAAAATGGGTTCATGACCTAGGCATAAAGAATGAAATTATTAATAAATTAGAGGAACACATGATAGTTTACCTCTCAGACCTGTGGAAGGGGAAGGTCTTTTATGACAAGCAGAACTAGAACATTACTGATCCAAAAGAAAAATCTTATTAAACTAAATTGAAAAGTTTGACAAAAACTAATGCAGACAAGATTAGAATGGAAGCAAAAACTGAAATATTTGAACAAATCTGATAAGGCCATTTCAAAAGTATAGCAATTGAACTCTAATTATCAGAATCAAACAAGCACTCAATGAAAATGGTTAAATAGAACAGACAACTAGATGAAGAAATGCAAATATTCTAGCATATGGAAAAGATAGCTCCAAGTCTATAATCATAGAAATGCAAATCTAAGGACAACTCTAAAATACTACACATCTGCTACCTGGCTAAGATGACATGAAGTCAATGAGATGTTGAGGGATGCGAACTGGACATTGATGCATTCTTTGCGAGTGACATCCAACCATTGGAAAACTGTCCGAACTATGCTTAAAAAGTTATCGAAACTGTCATACTTGATCAAGCAGATACTATTGGTTGATTCCCAGAGATTCATAAAGAAGGAAAACTATTACGGAATTTTGCAGCCTTATGTGGCTAGAAACTCCGGAAACTGATAAGTCTCAAGTGAGAAGTGAAAAATTGTCAATGAAGATAAAATTAGAATATTAACTTCAAAGAACATACCAACAGATGATTCCAGAAAGGCTGGAGACTTTGAACTGATGCTGAGGAAGGCATAGGACAGGAGATCTCTACTATATTCTGAATATAGATGATGGACCTGTGTAATGACAGCCAATTACCTAGCCACAGATCAACCAGATCATCTTCTAATGGAGGTGAATGAATACTTGCAATGAAAGAACCTGAGATGACTAAACATTACATTAAATAACCTATATTTATACACATGCATTGATCTCTTCAAGACTAATTGACAATACAGAGCTGATCTTTGTACAACAAATAATGTTTGGCATGATATATTGTATCTAGTTATTTTAAATATTTAACATCTATTCATCTGCCATCTAGGAGGTGGGGAAGAGAATAATGTGAACTTAAGAGATTTGATATTGTTATTGTAAGCAGTTACATAGGAGATATCACTGATAAATAATAGTGTATTAAATGGAACTAAATAGATAGAATACAAAAGAAAAAGACATTAATGAGAAGTGAACAACTAAACATGCAACTATTGTAAGTGTATAGAGTTGAAAAGGTAGTATAAGGAGGACAAATTTCTTTGTATGGACATGAATTCACAAATATGAGATGATATGATACAATAAGGAAACTAATGGGAGGGATAAGATAGCATCTTTCATTCTTATTTTGGACTACCAAGAAATTAACTAATACATTGGAGTTATGAATAGGAGAATATTATAAATACTTTAACCATTTCAAAAGTAGGAAAACAAAAAGGAAAGAGAAAAAAGGAGCTGGATAGAAAGGGAGGGCAGAAACATTGGGAGAAAATAAGAGAAGAGAGGGGAGTGGTGATAGAAAATAGGGCTAGTAGTGGATGCAGTTGGTTAACAAACAAAACACTATAGGTTAGGAAAAGAAAGTATATAAAGGAGAGAAAATTAGATGGAGGCAAACATAGAAATTGTACCTGTTAATGTGAATGTGATAAACTCTCCTATAAAGCAAATAAGAGAGTGAATTAAAAACAGAATCCTATAATATGTTGACAGAGAGATACACTTATAGAATAAAGGTAAAATGTTGTAGCAGGATTATGCTGCAGTTGAAGTAAAAAAAATTGAGTAGACACTGATCTTAGCTAAAACAAAATTAAAAATAGATCTAATTAACAGAGATAAGAAAGTACATTTTGTTAAAAGGAACTAAAATAATGAAGTAGTATACTAAATATATATGTCCCAAATGGTAGAGCATCCAGATTCCTAGAGAAGATAATAAGGCAATTACAGGAAGAAACAGATTGTAAAACTCCATTAGTAGGGGACCTCATCTTTCCCCTCTCAAATCAGAATAATCTGACAATAAAATAGAGAAGAAACTTAAAGAGATTAATAGCATCCTAGAAAATCTAGGTGTGATAGACCTTCCTGGAGAAAACTGTATACGGACAAAAAGAAAAACATCTTTCTCTCTGTAGTACATGGCGCCTACATAAAAAGTGACTCTGTAATGCATAAAAACCTCAAAATCAAATGCAGCAAGGCAGAAAGAGTAAATGTTTCTGTTTCAGACCACTATACAATAAAAATTCAATAAAGATCCAGGGAAAGATAGATTACAAAACAAATTAGTAATTAAATAATCTAATTCTAAATAATGATTGGCTCAAACAAATCACAAAAACAATCCATAATTTCATCCAAGAGAATGACAATAAAAGAATATACCAAAACCTGTGGGATACAGCTAAAGAGTTTTGGGGAATTTTTTATAGCGAGTAAATCAATAAACTGGGCATGCAATTAAAAAAGGTAGAAAATTTAAAAGTTCCAATTAAATACCAAACTAAAGAAACTATTGAACTGCAAGAGCTGGTTTTATGAAAAAAAAAAAATGGATAAAACATTTAGTTAAATTGATCAGAAAAAGAAAAACTATCATGACAAATGAAAAGAGTGAACTGATCAACAATGAAAAAAAAGTTATTTTGCTCAACTTTATGCCAGAAAATCTGGCAATTTAACTGAAATGGATGAATATTTACAAAAATGTAAATTGCCCAGGTTAATAAAAGAGAAAATTAATTATATTATAGTTCCATTTTAGAAAAAAAAAATTGAACAAGCCATCAGTGAACTCCCTAAGGAAAAAAAAATCTTCAGGTCCAGATGGATTTACTAGTGAATTCTACCAGACATTTCAAGAACAATTAATTTTAATACTAAATAAAGTGTTTGGAAAAAATAGGCAAAGGAGACCTGCTAAATTCCTTCTATGATACAAATATGGAACTTATAATCTAAATCAGGATGAGCCAAAACAGAGAAAGAAAATTACAGACCAATCTCCTAATGAATAAAACACTTTAAATAAAATATTAGCATAAATGCTTTGCTACATATCAGCAAAAAACCAAAAATCCAAAAAAACCAAAAAACTATATCAGCAGGATAATCATTAGGACAAAATGGGATTTATACCAGGAGTACAGGGCTGGTCCAATATTAAGAAATTATTGCCATAATCAACATCAATAACAAAACTAAGAGCAATCATATGATAATCTCAATAGATGCCAAAAAAGCTTCTGATAAAGGACAGCATCCATTCCTATTAAAATCATGAGCATAGGATGAGGGGAATTTTCTTTAAAATAATAAGCAGTATCTAAAACCTACAAGAAGCTTTATTTGTACTGGAGGGAAGCTGGACACGTTCCCAATAAAATCAAGGGCATAATAAGGATTCCTATTATCACCATTTTTAATTCATCATTGTACTAGAAATACTGATTTTTAACAGTAAGAAAAGAAAAAGAAATGAAAAGAATTAGAATAAGCAATGAGGGGATAAAACTATCACTCTTTGCAGATTAAAAGATCATATATTTAAAGAATACTAGAAAATTACCTAAATAACTACTTGAAAAGTTAATAGCTTTAGCAAAGTTGCAGGATATAAAATGAACCCATACAAATCATCATTTCTAAATATCACTGACAAAGTCTAGTAGTAAGAAATTTGATTTAAAATAACTATAGACCAGATAAAATATTTGGGTGTCTTTCTGTCAAGACAAACCCAGGAATGTTCTATATGAACACAATTACAAAACACTTCGCACACAAAGTCAAGTCTAAACAATTGGAAAAATATCAATTGTTCATAGTTGGGCCAAGGTATTATAAGAAAAATGACAATTTTACCTAAAATTGATCTTTCTGTTTAGTGTTATACCAATAAAACTACCAAACTTATTTTGTAGAGCTAGAATCTGAAAGAACAATAGGGGAAGAATATCAAGTGAATTAGTGAAAAAAAAAAAATGAAAGAATGGTGGATTAGAAATACTACACCTAAAACTATTATTATAAAGCAACATTCATCAAAACCATTTGGTATTGGCTAAGAAATAGAGTGGTATATTAGTGCAATAGATATGACACAATAATCAATGATTATAATAGTATTTGATAACCCCCCAAATTCCAGCTTTGGGGATAAGAATTCACTGTTTTACAAAAATTGCTGAGCAAATTGGAAAATATATCAAACTCAGCATAGAACTCCATCTCATACCCATACTAAAATAAGGGGAAAATGGGTACATGATTTGGGCATAAAGATTGATACCATAGGCAAATTAGGAAATCAAGGAGTAATTTGCCTATGAGATCTTTGAAAAAAGGAGGAATTTAGGACATGAGAACTAGAGAACCTTATGTAATACAAAATAGACAACTTTGATCACATTACATTATATTGTTTCAGCACAAACAAAACCAACAGAAAAGAGATTAAAAGGAAAGTACAAAGTTGGGAAAATCTCACAGCCAGTGTTTCTGATAAAAGATTCATTTCTAAATGAGTAAAATAAAGAACTGTGTCAAATTTATAACAATAGAAGTCATTCCCCAATTTAAGAATGGTCAAAGGATATGAACAGATGATAAAATTAAAGCCATCTCTTGGAGAGACTTACATGTAAGACTTGATGCTAAGTGAAATGAGCAAAACAATTATACATTATACATTTCAACAACAATACTATATGAGGATCAGTTCTGATGGAAGTGGCTATTTTTGGCAATGACAGGATCCAAATCAGTTCCAGCTGATCAGTAATGAACAGAACCAGCTATACCCAGCAAAAAAACACTGGGAAATGAGTGTGGACCACAACATAGCATTTACACGCTTTCTTGTTTGTTACACCTCTATGGACTATTCTAACCTGGTAGCTCCTCTCTGAGCTACTCTTAATGCCCATTTGTCAACGGCATGGGTAGGCCACACTTACTTGTCTTTGGGCACCAACTCAGATCCCACAGAGACAGACCATCAGTAGGTAGGGGTGAAGTGAAAGAGAACTTTATTCTTAGATAGCACATATTTATACCCTTATTTACCTGTGTGGGCCATAGGGGGTTCTGTCTGCTTCCTCCCCTTTCTGTTTAATAAGGGTGGCCTTCAGAAAATCCTTGTAACATGTTTAATGGTAAATGTGGCGAAGAAGGTGGCCATCTGCTTAGATGTATAAGCTGCCCCATTTTTGGTTTTTATGGTATTAGGAACTCTGTGAAAGGAGAAGCAACTATACAAATGTTTAATGACTGAAGGAAGGTTCTCATGGGAGGCCACTGTGCCCCAAAGAAATTTAGAAAAGGTGTCAAAACAAACCTGGATGGCCACACAGCCTACATGTGTCACATCCATTTGCCATAAATCATTGGGGAATAAATCCTGGGGATTAACTCCTTTACAAGGTGGAGGAGGGAAAAACTGAACACACTGCTTCTCTATCTGTAGGGCTTGTTCCCAGGTGAGGCCATAAAGGCAACATAGAGAATTAGTGGGGAAGTAGAGAAAATCATGGGCACGTTCAGGGGGTGTGGTGACTGTGAGAAGGGAGCGTTGTAAAGCATGATCCACCACCTCATTGTCCCCAAGTATGCCTCCTGCACAGCACTGGTGAGAGTATACATGCAGGATGTAAATGGGATGTTTCCTAGGCTGTAAAATCAGCTGCAAGTCAGCAAGGAGGTCAACAATTAAAGGATTCTGAGGCTGTAGGACAGCATCTTCAATGCCTCTGAGCACTCGGAAAACATATAAGCTATCTGATATGTTAGTGTGCTCTGGGTAGCTCTTACATCCTTTCAATCTGTCACATAAGGGCTGCATCAAAGAAATAGGAATAAGGGCCCAAGCCCTTAACCATTGAATTTGTCCAACCAGTTTCTGAAATAGGTTCAGAGTATTCTCCTTGTCTAAATGGTAAGTTAGGTATTTGATTAGTAACTGCAGAAGTCCCCATGTGGAGTCCCACATAAATGATGGGATACTTATGTTGGATCTTTTCTGGGGCTACCACCAGTCCATGTGGAGCGAGAACACTCATGGTCTGTTTAAGCAGGGCAGAGAGATCTTTCCCACTGCTCACTGATAACAGTATATCATCCATATAGTGCAGTATCATGGCATAAAGGCAAACCTTCCTAATTGGTTCTAGCACTGGCGCTATGTACACCTGACATAAGGTGGGACTACAACATATCCCTTGGGAGAGAACTTTCCATTGGTAACGCAGATCAGGCCCTGCATTGTTTACAGAGGGAATGGTAAAAGCAAATCTTTTCTTATCCTCTGGGGTCAGAGAGATGGAGAAGAAACTATCTTGTATGTCTATTACTGTAACTGGCCAGCCAGTGGGTACTAGGTTAGGAGCTGGTGTGCCAGGCTGTAAGGCTCCTATAGGTTCAATAGTAGCATTAACAGGCCTAAGGTCCACTAGCATTCTGAATTTTCTAGATTTTTTTCTTTATGATAAATACAAGGCTATTCCATGGGCTGGGTGTTGGTTCTATATGTCCAGCCTTCAACTGTTGTTGTATATTTTCATATAAGGTTTGGGCTTTATAAACTGAGAAAGGCCATTGGGGCACCCAATCCGCGGTGTTAGATTTCCACATTAATGGTTTGGGCTTGATATGAAAGGTGGTGCCCAAACCCCCAATGACCTCAATTAAAAATCCTGTGGAGGTGGTATATAAACTGAGGCCCCACAAGCCTTCAATATGTCCCTGCTCCATAGATTGTACCTGAGACCTGCAACCACCAGGGGTTGGAATATCCCCTGTTTGTCTGCAAACTGCCATGGCAGGTCTTCTGCTGCAACTCCTTTAGATATAGCAGCCGCAAGGACAACCATTTGAAAGGCACTGGAGCCAAAATTCTCAGATCTCTTTATCATCTCTTCCAGGCCAGCCTCCCCATCTAAAGTAAGCATGACCTTCTGTCAGTTACTATTAGCATTCTTCCCTGCCAATTTATGTATAAGGAAGCTGGAGGTTTCTCCTCTGCCCACTGACCTCTCAACAGCTGCCTGTAGGCAGGCCACAAAATCAGGAAAAGGTTCATCTGGGCCCTGTTTAATCCTAGTCATTGAGAGCCTCTGCTTTCAAGAAGTCTGAATTTTGCTAAATTCTCGTTGAGCACTTTGGGACACAGCTGCATATACTGCTACATCATACTGCATTTGATCCTTGTTTATTTTACATTTTCCAGCTTTTTGTATTATTTGTCCTAAACTTGTCTGGGAATCTCCAAAGCCTTTACAAGTGGGCACAGAGGGAGCAAACAGAAGACATATCTCCTCAGGGAGGGCGGGGGATGAGGGAAAAGGCCATGCTTTGGAGACAGAGGCGACCTTCCCTCTGTTCGCTTTCTCCTCCCTCATCTTATTACTGTCCTTTACTTCAAGGTCATATGTCTCTCTCTTTACTTTCTCATTACTCATCTTATCCCTGCCCCATCCTGTTCTGTCATATCCACTTCCTGCTTCTTCCTCACTACCTCTTCCTTCTTTCATGTCACAGCCACCTCCTTCCTCTTCCTGTTAATTTCTTGATTCTTTCCCATAGATAACTTCCACCAGTTCCATTTTATGGGCATGTCTGGTCCCAGTGAATGCTGGTTTATGGCCCTCATTTGTTTTATGACTGTCACTTGTTTTATGACTCTCCCTTTGTACTTCATTATCTACTTTTAATGGATTGCAGTTTGTACCTCTTATAATACCCCCAATCACTTGATGCCCTTCCGGGATGGCTCCCAGAGTTTCCTTATCATAGGAAGCCATCTGACTACCTACTACCCCCTACTTTTTAAAATCCATTTCCAATTCTGCTTGCTTTACTGTTCTATAAGCTTCTTTCCCTAGTACCTCCTGGTCTGGGACCCTCACAATAAACTGTCCATTTTCCTAACTTTCTACTCACTTTAGAGCAGTCTCTCTTCCCACCTGTAGGCCTGCTACAAGGTGAGGTCCTAGCCAAAATTGTCCCTGTTGGGGGCCACTTGTTACACCCCTATGGACTATTCTAACCTGGTAGCTCCTCTTTGAGCTACTCTTAATGCCCAGTTGTCAACGGCATGGGTAGGCCACACTTACCTGTCTTTGGGCACCAACCTGGATCCCACAGTGACAGACTATCAGTAGGTAGGGGTGAAGCGAAAGAGTACTTTATTCTTAGATAGCACATATTTATACCCTCCTGAGGTTCCAGGGGAAGGGGGGGGAGATACTCTAGGAACCCGGCATAATGAGATTGACCCAAGAAGGAGGGAGGCATACTAGGCTTTGAGAGCACTAAGGAGGGAGACGTGGTACCTGGGGTCAGACACTGCCTCCTGGGGTTATGCCCCACCTCCTCGTAGGACTTGCCTGTGCCTCAGAACCTCTCATCCCTCAGGTCCTCCCACATGCCTTGAACTGCATTCCTTATTTCTAGAGGCTTTTTAACCCTTACACTTGTTTGCTTGCATTTTTGTTTTTCTTCCAAGATTATTTTTACCTTCTTTCTAAATCCAATTTTTCTTTTGCAACAATATAACTAAATAAATATGTATACATATACTTTAACATTTTTAACATGTATGAGACTATGACTTTTTATACAGCAAAATACATGTTTGGACATGTATACAGATATTGTATTTAACTTTAACATATTTAACATGTGTTGGTCAACCTGCCATCTGGGGGAAAGGGTGGGGGGAAAGGAGGGAAAAAGTTGAAACAAAAGGATTTGCAACTGTCAATGTTGAAAAATTACCTATGTATATATCTTGTAAATAAAAAACTATAAAAATAATAATAATATTAAAAATTTTTTTAAAAAATACATAAATTTTTAAAAACAACATGTATGGGACTACCTGCATCTAGGGGAGAGCATAGAGGAAAGGAGGGGAAAAGTTGGAACATGTTTTTCAAGGATCAGTGTTGAAAAAATACCCATGCATATGTTTTGTCGATAAAAAGCTACAATAATAATAAAAAAGAAAAAGCTTTAATAAAAAACAAAATGTAAAAAAGAAATTAAAGCCATCTAAAAACATATTAAAATGCTCTAAATGATTATTGATTAGAGAAATGCAAATTAAAACAACTTTAAAATGCCATGTCAAACCTCTCAGATTGACTTAAGATAAGAGGAAAAGATAATGATATATGTTGGAGATGTGGGAAAACTGTTTGGTGGAATTGTTGAAATGATCCAATCATTCTGGAGAGCAATCTGGAACTAAAGAGTTATGAAACTTACATATTTTTTACCCAACAGTGCCATTACTGGGTCTGTATCTTAAGGAAATTATAAAAGAAGAAAAATGACCCACATTTATATTAAAAAAAGTTTGTAATGTATCTTTTTGTAATAGCAAAGAAATGGAAAATGAATATCTACCCACCAGTTGGGGAATGGCTGAACAAATTGTGGCATATGAAGATAGTGGAATATTATTGTTGTATAAAAAATGAGGAACAAGGTGGTTTTTGAAAGGCCTGAAAAAATTTACATGAACTGATGCTGAGCAAAACCAGCAGAACCAGAAATAAGTTGTATATACTAATAGCAAGAATGTACAATTATCAACTATGAAAGACTTGATTCTTCTCAGAGGTTCAGTGATCCAAAGCAATTCCAATAGTCTTTGGACAGAAAATGCCATCTGCATCCAGAAAAAGAACTAAGGAGCCTGAATGTAAATCCATACATGCTATGTTCACATCTTTTTTTTTTTTTACTCATTTTTCTTTATACTTCCAATGTTTTTTTTTCTCCGTTTTCTCTCCCAACATGATTCATAAAGAAATGTATATTAAAAATAAATAAATTTACCATAAAAAATGTAATTGGAATGAACTCTCCACTAAATGTAAACAAATAGCAGAGTGGCTTAAAAAACAAACACTTAATAACCATTAAAACTTAAAAACCATTGTCTAGATAAAACACATTTGACACAGAGGAAAACAGAGTAAGAACAAAAGGCTGCATCAGAATATATTATGAAGCAAAAAAGCAGGGGTAGCAATTAATATTTCAGTGAAAGTAAAAAGCTAAAACAGACCTAAGGGGAAAAAATCTTGATAAAATGCTCTATGGCACAAAAACCTCATAAACAAATGCAGAAAGGTAGAAATAGTAAATACATCCTCTTCTGATAAAATGCAAGAAAAATTAAGTTCAGTAAAGGTCCAGGGTAAGATAGACTAAAATAATTACAAATTAAATAAACTAATCCTAAAGAATGAATGAATGAAACAAAAAATCATAACCAATTTCATTAAAGAGAATGAAAATAATGAGATAATATAGCAAAACTTATGACATACAGTCAAAGTAGTTCTTAGAGGAAACTTTGTATCTCTAAATGCTTACATGAATAAAATTGAGAAAGAAAATCATGCAACTATAAGAAGAGCTGGAAAAATAATATAAAAAAAATCAAATACCAAATTAGAAGTTCCGAAAATCAAAGGAGAGATGAATAAAATTAAAAGGAATAAAACTATTGAACTAATTATTAAAACCCAACCAAATACATAAATTTTGTTAATTTGATTAGAAAAAGAAAAAGAATTACTACCATGAAAAATGAAAAGTTTTAACTATTGAAGAAGAAATTAAAGCACTTAATTAGGATCTATTTTGTCCAATAAATCTGACAAATTGAAATGGTTGAATGTAATGTCCAGACTAGCTCCCTGGAGTGCCTCAGGATCAGTCAGAGTCAGGATTAATCAAAGTTCTTGGTCTTTAGGGGGAGAAGTGAACGAGGCAGGCAAGCTGCCACATGGATTGCCAAAGATGTATCCTTGATTCTGGAGTCCGGAATCTCCAGCTTCTCTCCTCCTCCTCCTCCTCCTCCTCCTCCTCCTCCTCCTCCTCCTCCTTCTCCTCCTTCTCCTCAGCAGCCGAATGACTCTGACTTCTCTTTCCAGCCCTCCAAACCTTGCCAGAATTATCTTACCACAAAATATTCAACAAGCACCAATGGCAAGGAGAGCCATCACATCACTATCTCATCAAATATGTATATAGAGCCAGTGTTCTTCTGTTTGATTCAAGCATGCCTTTTTGGAGTTTCAGCCCTCTACATCTGCTTTCTTTTGTTTTGGAATACAGATGGTCATACCCTCCCTGACTTCTCAGAGAGGTGAGAATCCCAAAAAGAGGTATTCATACCCCCCTGACTTCTCAGGAAAGAGGGGTAAAAACACTAAAAAGGAGGTGATCATGCTCCCCAAACTTCTCAGGAAGAGAGATAAAAAAAACACCAAAAGAAAGTGAGGAGTTAAGGCAGATATTTTTAGCAGGTTTCTGGGCTGAAGGGTCTTATTAGAAACAGGTATACACAAATCCATCAGCATGGGAGTTATTACACAAGCACATAGCAATAAAGCACAAGCTAGCAGTGATGACTCTCCCAATAGCTGGTGCAGGGTCAATGTGGTGTAACAACATGAATTGTACATGCAAGTAGTAATATAACAACCAATATGAATCAACATGATATTGTGAAAGCTTTCCAGAAGTCCTAGAAGTAGGCTATGTAAATAACAATCACACATACACCTCCTTCAGCAGCCAAGAGATAATCCATAACCAATTTATTGTACATTGGTTCACATGTCAGGGAATCCAATGATTCCTGCAGATTTTGAAGTTCTGCAAAAGTTTCATCATGTATCAGGGAATCCAGTGATTCCTGCAAAAGTCTCATAATGTCTCAAGGAATTCAATAGTTCCTCAGGGTTTTCAAGTCCTACAACAATCTTATCATTTCTCAGGGATTCCAATGATACCTGAGGGTTTTGAAGTACTGTATCAATCTCATGGACAATTATTGATGCCAATGAATCAATTGCCATAATTGCATGCTCTTTCATTGGTGGGCACAACCATCAATGGAATCACCTGGTGTTTTTTGGGTCTTCTTCATTTATTTTATTTTTATTTATTTATTTATTTATTTGCATTTCGATGATTATTTTTTTAAATAGTCTTTTATTTACAGGTTATATGTATGGGTAACTTTACAGCATTGACAATTGCCAAACCTCTTGTTCCAATTTTTCCCCTCTTTCCCCCCACCCTCTCCCCCAGATGGCAGGATGACCAGTAGATGTTAGATATATTAAAATACAAATTAGATACACCATAAATTTACATGACCAAACTGTTATTTTGCTGTACAAAAAAATTGGACTTTGAAATATTGTACAATTAGCCTGTGAAGGAAATAAAAATGCAGGTGGGCAAAAATATAGGGATTGGGAATTCAATGTAATGGTTTTTAGTCATCTCCCAGAATTCTTTTGCTGGGCGTAGCTGGTTCAGTTCATTACTGCTCCATTGGAACTGATTTGGTTCATCTCATTGCTGGGGATGGCCAGGTCCATCAGAATTGGTCATCATATGGTATTGTTGTTGAAGTATATCATGATCTCTTGGCCCTGCTCATTTCACTCAGCATCAGTTTGTGTAAGTCTCTCCAGGCCTTTCTGAAATCATCCTGTTGGTCATTTCTTACAGAGCAATAATATTCCATAATATTCATATATCACAATTTACTCAGCCATTCTCCAATTGATGGGCATCCACTCAGTTTCCAGTTTCTGGCTACTACAAAGAGGGCTGCCACAAACATTCATGCACATATAGGTCCCTTTCCCTTCTTTATGATCTCTTTGGGATATAATCCCAGTAGTAACACTGCTGGATCAAAGGGTATGCAGAGTTTGATAACTTTTTGAGCATAGTTCCAAATTGCTCTACAGAATGATTGGATGTATTCACAACTTCACCAACAATGTATTAGTGTCCCTGTTTACCCACATCCCCTCCAACATTCCGCATTATCTTTCCCTGTCATTCTAGCCAGTCTGACAGGTGTAGTGGTATCTCAGAGTTGTCTTAATTTGCATTTCTCTGATTGAATGATGACTTGGAGCATCTTTTCATATGGCTAGAAATAGTTTCAATTTCTTCATCTGCTTCTCCTTCATTTAAAGGGTCTTATCCATCTCTCTCCAATGGACAAAGCGAATATGGCTTGTTAGTAGCCGTCAGATTCCTTCTCCATTGGTAGAGATACAAGCAAACCCTCTCCCCCATGCAGTTAACCCATTTGGTTCCTTCCATTCACCACATTCTGGATCTCTCCACATCACTTGGTGATTATGTAAAGATAATGGAGTTGCTTGCACTGGACACTGCCCTTCTAATGGGTTATAAAACCTGTCTGCCAGAGCTAGTGCATCTTTATCAAAAATCAAGAAGTTAATTGTATAAAGAACTAAATTTAGAGGTTCTCTAGGGTTTCCTGTGGCTCCCTCTTTTGTTTTTGGAGGAGCATCTTGATGTCTCTTTCTTCCATCTACTATTGCCTATCCTAAAGGATTGAAAGGTATGCCAGTGGTGTGTAAAATCTTATACTGTGTACAAAAGTGTGCAAAATATTTAAAAGTATATGCAAGTCCATTATGTTTTTATTGCTTGCAGCACACCCATAATTGCAAATGCTTATATAAGGAATTCAGTGACCACTCAGCCTGACTCTTTTGCTGCTATTGAAAAAGTAAATCCTGAAAAGGTGTCTACTACAACATGGATAAAAGACAAATGACCAAAAGATTTATAATGGCTCACGTCCATT
Organism: Sarcophilus harrisii; assembly: GCF_902635505.1. NCBI lineage: Eukaryota > Metazoa > Chordata > Mammalia > Dasyuromorphia > Dasyuridae > Sarcophilus > Sarcophilus harrisii. The sequence goes on along the minus strand of NW_022290923.1, from coordinate 18,140 downwards.
TGCCAAATTTCATTGAATTTCAAAACACAACAGTTGTTCTCTGGAGGGAGTGTAGGACCGTGGAAAGGAAGGCAAGTTGTACAGGAGCTAGGCTCCTAGCTTCTACTTTTGTTTTCCTAAATTACAAATGTAAAGCTCCAGCAGCCTGATGATATTTAGAATGAGATTCTTGGGCTGCCTGAAATAAAGTAGTATTGGTCAACATGGTTAGGAGGCGATCTGCCTTTGAATTACCATCAAAAACAGGACCTAAAAGTCATTATGTGAGTGGACATGCAAGATATAAATCTTAGCTGGATGATTTCTCAGTTACTCTTGAAGTTCCTTAAAGAGCTGATATATATTAGAGGCTACAAATTTTATTTGGGCTCTGGCAATTCTTTGTACCACACCTACTGAATAGGTCAAATTAGATATTATATTTATATCTCCTGGATAACAATTAAGAGCTAGAATGATTGCATACAATTCATTCTGCTAAGTAGACTGAAAAAGAATTCTTAATACTCTCTTTATAGTTAAGACACGAGAGTATACAGCACAAATGTTATGTTTGGATGCATCTGTAAAGATAGTTGGTGCTTTAAGAGGAACCTTAGAAACCTTTTCAAGAATCCATTGTCAATTATGTAATAGTTGAGTTATCTTTAATGGAGACTCGTGTGTAAAATTTTAAGCTGTGGCCAATCAAATTTTTCACTCTGGGATGGTTTCACAGTATACATTAATTTGTGCATTGGTATAAAATTTGTGCATTGTATATCTTGTCAGGTCTTATCCCAGATAATTGTACTGCTCAGTTAACAACCTTTAATAAAATTCTAGACACAAGCACTGGGTAAGAAGTAAGGCTTTTTTCTGGTTGTGCTGGGAGGTTGAGCCCCTCTATCACAGAGTCTCCTTGATGAAGGCCTGCTGTGGGTGCCTCTTTTGTAGCAAAACCTGATATTTCCAAGGCTTTTTGAGCGACTCTTTCAACCACACTGGATAAAATCAGTTCAATCTCTCTCAAAGCTTCTTGAGCTTCTTTTGTAAGCTAGTGTGGTGAGTCTAAAGCAGTGTCTCCCCTTGTAATGTCATACAATGTTGGTAATTGATAGGTAATTAAACCTAACATTAGACACATATAGGATATTTCCTATCATTTTCTGAAAGTCATTTAAGGTGTTCAGTTTCTCTTTTGTTAAAGAAAGTTTTGTACTGTAAGCACTTTAGGATATACTTTATATCCTAAATATTGCAAAGGAGCAAGCATTTGAATTTTTTCCTGGGCTGTATACAATTGGGAATTCTTTAATGTTTCTATGGTCTTTTGTAGACATGCTTCTAACATTTGCTCCTCATGTGGTGTAACAAACATGAATTGTACATGCAAGTAGTAATATAACAAGCAATATGAATCTACATGATATTGTAAAAGCTTTCCAGAAGTCCTAGAAGTAGGGTATGTAAATAACAATCACACATATACCTCCTTCAGCAGCCAAGAGATAGTCCATAACCAATTTATTGTATATTGGTTCATGTGTCAGGTAATCCAGTGATTCCTGCAGACTTTGAAGTCCTGCAAAAGTCTCATAATGTCTCAGGGAATTCAGTGATACTCTTACAGGAGTAAGAGTAGCAGCCACATGCATTTGACACATAGTAGAATTATTCTTCATTCCCTGTGACAAAACTGTCCATTCAAATCTTTTATAAGGCTCAACTAAATTAATGCTGGGCACTGAAAAGGCAAATCTTTTCATATCCTCCTTATCTAGAGGGATAGAATAAAAACAATCCTTAATGTCTATAACCCAAAGAGGTCATTCTCTAGGCAACTGAGTAGGAGATGGAAGTCCAGGCTGAAGAGTTCCCATAGTTCCATCTATTCATTTGCTTTTCTTAAATCCGTCAACATCTTCCATTTTCCCGATTTCTTTCTTACAATAAATACATGGGAATTCCAAGGACTTAGAGAAGGCAGTAAGTGTCCTTGGTCAAGGTGCTCCTGTACTATATCTAATAAGGCCTGAATTTTATTGCTAGCTAAGGGCTACTGTTCTAGCCATATTGGTGTATCAGTTTTTCATTGAATAGGTTAGAGTGTTGGCAGGCCTTCAATAGCATCCCTGCCTAAAAAGCTGAAGTACTAATTTTAATCCTAACTATTGTAAAATGTCTCTTCCCCATAGATTGATGGGGATGTTTTCAATTATACAATGAGTAAAAACTCCTGTTGCATCTTCAAATGTCTGTCTCAAAGGGGTAGCACTAACTTCAGCTGCTATTGATCCTCCTATGTCAGACATATAGGTGTCTGCCTTAATCTTTGGCCAGTGACTGGGCTACCTGACAACTCTAATGACTGTACAGTCTGCACCTGTGTCTACCAATCCTTCTAATGGTATGCCATTTATATAAATAGTGAGCATAGGTTGGTCAGCTGTAACTGCTGCAGTTTAGAATATTCCTGGATTCTGTTGCTTGGAGTCAGAATCTGGGCAACTATCACCAGATTGCCTCTTAGGAGTCTATATCAATAAACCTGATGCTACTACTTCTCCTGGTTGATAAGTCACACATTGTCTACCTATATTAATGACTGGAATATTATCTACACATTCCCCAGTTTCCTCAATGTATGGATGAACATTGTTTTGTAAGTACTCTCAGGAGGGGAAATGGAGGCAAGGGATCCATAGACTGGAGAGGAACACATTTCACCTCTTCAGGGGGTATCTCAGTAATCCCAGCTGCATACAACTCTATTCTTCCCAATTGTAATCCCTTTCTCCCATCAGGTTCCTTCTTGGCCAATTTGTCATGTCTGAGTACTGAACTTCTCAATGCTCAGTGGGGATAGCATTGGCTGTCAGCATGCCCCAAGCATTTTTTATTTTGGGCCTGGGGTTGGGGCCCCTGTCTTGTTTCCCTGAATCAATCTACATTCTGATGCCCAACAGAAGCCTCTGTTACATTTTGGACATGGGGTTTTGAGTCTTGTTCTCCCACCCTGTTTTCTCTGTCCTTATGCCAACATTGAGCTTTCAAATGCCCTACTTATACCACATTGAAAGCATTGACGAGTCTCTCTGGAAGTACCTTCCCAAAAGGGACCCTGTCTTCCCATGTTCGGATCTTGGGAAGTCTACATTATAGCCTAGGTATAAAAGGTATTTGTGCCCACTGTGGCACAGCATCTTATGACCTCCTCTAAAGGAGCATCTTTGTGTAAGTTTTCTTATCATAATTTCTGTTGCTGCATTTTCACCAATAGTTCATATGACAGCTGTCAGCAGATGTTTCACAAAATCAGCAAAAGGCTCATTTGGACCTTGCTCTATTTTCATGAAGGCTTTCCCTCTATCTTGCCTTCCTGGGATGGTGCCCCATGCTTTGATAGCAGCAGAAGCAATTGGCTCATATGCTGCTATAAGGTAATAATCTGTGCTGGAGTGTCTGCATAATGACCTACATCTGCTAGTTGATCACAGGTGATTTATATATTAATTCCAGTTTGCTTGTTTCCTTGGGCTTATATCCTACAGAGTTCATTATACTCAGAAAGCCACAACAAGTTTTGTCCAGGTTCTAAACATGTTCTTGCTATAGATTTCCAATAACTATAGGTTAAAATATCATAAACCCAATTCTCTAATAACATCTTAACATAAGGTGATGTAGACTCATAAAGAGTACAAGCCTTTTTCAGATCTTTGATAATTTCTAGATTGAAAGGAGTGTATCTCCTTTTGGCTTGATCTAAAGAGTTAAGCTGGTCAATCAGCGGATAAGTTTTTATTCTCAAATCAGCTGTATTCTGCCCTTCCTTTTTGGCTTTAAGTAGTGCCTTTTGTAATTGAGTCATGGAGGGGGGGAGAGAGGAGGATGTAGAGGGAAGAGGGGGAAGTGAGTGATTGTTGGGAGGAAAGTGCTGGTGATATCACTGCCCTTCCCACTCCTCCTCCTCCCTCCACTCAGGAAAGTGAAGTTGAGGGTTGATGAGGGAGGTTATGAGGGAGGACCCTGAGGGAGGGTCAAGAGCCTGCTTGGGTGTAGGTGGAGATGAAGCTAAGTTGTGCGAATGAAAATTGCCATATCCTTTAAGTTCACTCAACTTCCCATGCCTTTTAGCTATTTTATCATTTCCATCCCCCTTCTCTTCCTCTTTCTCCTCCTGTTTCCTTCTCTGGCTATTCTCCTTAAAACTTTTCTTTTTCTTAAAACTTGTGAGATTCTTTAAGGCAAATTGTATTATGTTGTATACATAGAATGTTTCCTTAGAAATTGGATCAGGATCATTATCATTGTAATATTTACTTAGTTGCTCTCCTACTGATTTCCAATTATCTGCTTCTATTTCTTCTTCCTTGAAGAACCAAAGGGACATGCATTCTAATGTATCCAAGAGTCCATCAATCTGCTCCCAAGTTATAAGAAAACCTTTCCTCTTTATTAACCTAAGTATGCTTTCTATAAAGCACCCATGGGGTGGGGGTGGGGGTGAGGGAGAATTTTTTCCTAATTTGCCCCATTTCAGCTAGAAAACAAAAGTTACTAGTTTAGCCCTTAACAAGCTTCCCTGTTTTGTCTATTTTAATACTCACTCTATTTCCTGGTCATAGGTACTGCTTCACTGAAATTATGGTCCTTAGTCTTCTTTGGTCGTCAATTTTAATGTCCAAACTAACTCCCTGGATGGCCTTAGGATCAGTCAGAGTCAGGATTAATCAAAGCTTTTGGTCTTTAGCGGGAGAAGTGAAGGAGGCAGGCAAACTGCCACAAGGTTTTCCAAAGATGTATACTCAATTCTGGCATCCGGAGTCTCCAGCTTCTTTCCTCCTGCAGCTCAATGACTCTGACTTCTCTTCTCCAGCCCTCCGATCCTTGCCTATGATTGTCTTACTACCAAACATTCAACAAGTATCAATGGTGAGGAGAGCCATCACATCACTATCTCATCTAAATATGTATATTGAGCATATTATCTCATATCAAATAGGTAATTAGCCTTAAATGTTCTGCTGTCTGATTCAAGCATAAGTTTTTGGAATTTCAGCCCTCTACAGTTGAATATTAATAAAAATATTAAGTGCCCAGATTAACAAAAGAAGAAATATTAAATATTCTTGTTTTTAAAAGAGGTATTGAACAACACATCAATCAATTCCCTAAGGAAAAAATTCTGAAGCCCAGATGAATTTACAAATCAATTCTACTAATCCTTTATAAAACAATTCCAATACTACATAAACTATTGGAAAGATAGAGTCCCTCCAACTTCCTAGGGTGCTAATACCTAAACCAAGAGAAGTCAAAATATATACATACATACACACACACACACACACACACACATATATATATATATATATATATATATATATATATGTATGTATGTATAAATTATGGTCCTGAAATTATGGAGACTAGGAAATCACTACACACACACACACACACACACATATATATATATATATATATATATATATATATACATATATATATATATATATATTCACTAGGGAAATCACTCTCTCTCTCTCTCTCTCTCTATATATATATATATATGTGTATATATATATATATTTCCCTAGTGAATATTTATGCAAAAGAAATTACTAAAATGTCACCAAAAACATTACAACAATTTGTTAACAGGACAATACACTGTGACCAAATATTAATTATGCCTGGACTGCAGAGCTGGTTCAATATAAAGAAAACTATTGCCGTAATTGACCATATCAATAAGAAAGGTAACAAATCATATACTTTCAATGGATGCAGAAAACCTTTTGACAAAATGCAGCATTTATTAATATTAAAATCACATCAGACTATATGAATAAATGGAGTTTTTCTTAAAATTATAAGCATCTTCTTTCTGAAATCATTAGCAAGTATTGTTTGTAATGGAAAGAAGCTGGATGCATTCTCAATTATATCAGTGATGAAACAAAGATGCCATTTATTACATTCAATTTTGTACTAGAACTGTTACCTCTAGCAATAAGAAAACAGAATTAGAAGGAATTAGAATAGGCATTGAAGAAAGAAAACTCATCACTTGTTGCACATGAAATGATGGTCTATTTAAATAATCAATCAAAAATGACTTGAAATAATAACTTTAGCAAAGTTGAAGGATATAAAATAAGCTGAAATAAATAGCTAGCATTTCTATATGTTGGCAAAAATGCCCAGTAACAAGAGATAGAAAGAGGAATCCCATTTAAAATAACTTTAAAAACAAAATAAATCTCCTGGGTGTCTACATGCCAAAACAAACCCAGGAACTATAAGAACATAATTACCAAACACTTTTCACATAAAGATTTAAACCATTGGAAAAATGTCAGTTGTTATTTGTTAGGCCAAACAATATAATAAAAATGACAATTCTGTCTAAATCCACTTTTTCATGGCCATACAAATCAAACTGCCCCAAAATTAATTTATGAGGCATGACAAAATGACAAAATAAATCTGGAAACAGAAAATTCAAGAATATTAAGAGAATGGCAAAAAAATTCAAAGGATGGTAGTCTACCAATACCAGACCTAAAACTCTATTATAAAGTAACAGTCATCAAAACTACTGGATACTACCTGAGAAATAGACTGGTAGAGCAGTAGAATAGGTTGGGTACACAAGACACAATAGTCTACAGCTATTCGAAGGTGCTGTTTGATTAAACACAAGAACTCTAGCTTCTTTGCCTCTTCCTGAGATGTAATTTCCTAATTTTACCTCCATATCCTTTTTTTTTAATACAATCCCTTTCCATTTCTACTTTCTTTTTATAGTATAACAGTAAAAGCAAATTGTACAACACACGCTATGTATATCCATAAGAGAGATACAGTTCTCAAGAGTTCTTTTCTTTTTACCTTTATATGCTTCTCTTGAGTTCTATATTTGGAGGTCAAATTCTCTGTTCAGCTCTGGCCTTTTCATGAGAAATGGAATTCACCTGTTTCATTTAATGTTCATTTTCTTACCTGAAAGAAAATGTTCAGTTTGGCAGGGTAATTTATTCTTGGCTGCATTCCAAGTTCTTTTGCCCTTCAGAATTCATATCATATTCCAGGTCCTTCAGTCTTTTAAGGTGGAAGCTGCTAGGTCTTGAGTAATCCTTATTGTGGCTCCTCAGTATTTGAATTGTTTGTTTCTGGCTGCTTGTAATATTTTTTCCTTGGTCTGATAGTTCTGAAATTTAGCCTTGGGGTTTTAATTTTGGAGTCTCTTTCAGGAGGTGTTTGGTGAATTCTTTCAATGGTTATTTTACCTTCTGATACTATGACATCCGGGAAGTTCTCTTTGATGATTTCCTGGAAAAGTGTCTAGGTTCTTTTTTTTCATCATGGTTTTCCAGAAATCCAATAATCCTTAGAATGTCTCTCCTAGACCTATTTTCCACATCAGTTGTTTTCCCAATTAGGTATTTTACATTTTTTTTCTTTTTTGTTTTGCATGACTGATTCTTGATATCCCATTGAGTCATTCATTTCCATTTGCTCAGTTGATTTTTAATGAATTCTTTTCTTCATTTACTTCCCCCCCCCCTTCTTTTTGTATTTGTCTAATTGAATTTTTAAATGAGTTGTTATTATGGGATTTTTTTTCCATTTCACAAATTCAGTTTTTAAGGAGTTATTTTCTTTTTTCCATTTCACAAATTCTGTTTTTCTGGGAGTTTTCTTTTTTCCATTTTATTAAATCTATCTTTTAATGAGTTATATGCTTTTTCCAAACCTTGTTGCCAAGTTTTCATTTCCTTTCCCATTTTGCTTCCAGCTCGTTTTTAAGATCCTTTTTAATTTCTTTTAGGAGAGCCTTGTGTGATGGCAACCAATTTATATCATCCTTTAAGGCTTCATCTGGAGTTTGATCTGCTTTTAGTCCTCTCAAGATTTGAAATCTGGTATTCTCTTTCACCATAGAACTGTCTATAGTCAGAGTTCTCTTTGTTTTTTTATTCATTTTTAAAAACAGTTGATGTCTGATTTTAGGACAGGGGAGGTTTTTCAAGCTTCCTCTACAAGTGGCAGTGACTGTGGCTGTGGCAGTGGCTGCACTGAGGCTGTGCTGACTCACTACCAGTGCTGGGTGGGCATGGCCAGGTCCCATGAGATTCTGGCATTTTAGAGTTTACTATTTACCTTTTTGTATTTGTGTTGGATGTCTTCTAACTTCTCTGCTGATCTATTAGCTTGCAACCAAGGCAGAATGGTTAACACTGCTGTAGATCCCTCCCTGTAGATTTTACACAGCACAGAGTCTGCACCACCCCCATCTGTGCTGTCTACCCTGGTGTCTGTGTTCCACCTGCTTAATCTTGGACCGCTTCCCTCTGTGTGGGATTGACCTGTTTCTGGTTATCTTTGAAATATCTTCTGCTGGTAATTTGCTGCACTCCCAATATTCATGGATTCTGCCATCCAGAATTAATTCAGAAGCTGGATTTGTGAATTAGTCTGAGGGCTGAGAGAGAAGGTCAGAAATAAATGTGTGTCCTCTCTGCCATCTTGGCTCCACCCCCATAAGACTCTAGCTTCTGGAATAAGAATTTACTCTTTGTCCAAAATTGCTGCGAATAGTTTGTCAAAAACTCAGCATCTCACTTCTTGATCTTTTTTTGGTTACAATGAGTGCATGAGTTAAGCATAAAGGTTGATAGTTATAAGCAAATCAGGAGAGCAAGGGATAATTTATCATTAATTAGAAGGGAAATTTTATGACCAAATAAGAGGCAAAGAACATTATGAAATGTAAAATGGTAATTTTTGACTGACTCAAATTAAAAAGCTTTTAACTTGTGCAGCCCAAGATTAGAAGGGAAGTTGAAAGCTGGGAAACAATTTTTACATCCAGTTTTTCTGTTCAAGGTCCCATTTATAAAATGTATAGAGAATTGACTCAAATTATAAGCATACATGCTATTCACCTATTGAACAATGGTCAAAGTATATGAGTAGACAATTGGCATATGAAGAATTTAAATTCAAATATAGACTTATGGAAAAATGTTCTAAGTATCTATTGATTGGAGAAATGAAATTAAAACCACCCTGAGGTACCATCTTATTCAATAAACACTAGAGGAGATGTGGGTAAATAGGTACATTAATGCATTGTTGGTGGAGTTGTGATCTGATATTACCATTCTGGAGAGCAATTGGGAACCATGTCCAAAAGACTATCAAATTATGCATAATTTTGATTGAACAGAGTCACTACAAGGTTTGTGTCTCAAAAAAAAAAATAACAAAAGAATAAAAATGACCCAGATGCTTAAAATGTTTATAATAGCTCTTTTTGTGGTGATACAGAATTGGAAAAAAGAGTAGATACCTATCTTCAATTGGGGAATAGCTGAATAACTTTTGATATATGGAAGTGATGGTATATTATTGTTCTATAAAAATGTTACCCAGGTTGATTTATTAAAAACCTGGAACAATTTACATGAATTGATGCTGAATGAAGCAAGGAAAACCAGAAAATCACTGTACACCACAACAGGATTATGCAATGATTAACTATAATAGACTTGGTTCTTCTCAGGGATTTAGAGATCCAAGGTAATCTTAATATACTTTGGATGGAAAATGGCATCCACATCTACAGAAAGAACTATAGAGACTAAATGTTGGAATCGTAGTGTCAACTCAACTTGAAACAAGATGAAAACTCAAGGGTGATGTCAGAATCCTGATGTTAACTCAGTGCTTATTGGTTCACATCTTAGATCGAATCCTTACAAGGTGATAAGTTGCTAATACTGATGGAAACAATGTTTGTGTTCATAACTTTAGAGAGCTCATAAGTATCTAAATACTCAATGGAATTCACACGTTTGGGAGAGTCAGGGTTAAGAATGAGATAACCGAATTCACACCTCCCTTAGGGCCAGAGGGGCCCTATCTCTGGGAGATAACCCAGAATCCCTCACCCTCCAGAAGGCGGAGTTAACCTTTGGGAGATCACATATATAGAGGGAGCTCTTGGAGCTTGGGGACTGACTTGAGGAGTTACTTGAAAGAGTTTTTCTTGGGAGCTTGAGAGAGTTTTACTTGGAGTCGAAGAGAGCTCTTGGAACCCACAAGCCCTATCTTCGAGGCAAGAGATTCATTGCATTTTCTAACTTGGTGCTGGCTGGAGGCTGAAGAAAGCAGAGGCAGAAGCCAAGGACAAAGCTACAAGATCTCTTGGAGCCAAGCAGAGAGATAGGCCTCAACTAACCGGGCTAATTTGGAAGGAGAAATAAATGTTTGCATTTTTACCAGCTGGTTGCATTTTGGAGTAATTATTGATTGTAACTGAAACTAAGGCTGCCTCCAGAAAACCTTCACAACTAAAGGTGAATTAACATATACTATTTTGGCAGAACATATGCATTCATTTTAAATAAATTTCTATATGCATCATGTTTGGAGAAAAAAATCAGAAAAAAGGGGAAAAAACATATGACATTCTCACTCGTTCTGTTGTTTGCTTGAATTTTGATTTCTTTCCCAGTTTTTTTTTCCTTCTTGATTTGATTTTTCTTGTGCAGCAAGATAACTGTATAAATATGTATACATATATTGAATTTAACTTATATTTTAACATATTAATTAACATGTTTTAGAATATATGCCATCTAGGGGAGGGGATGGGTGGATGGAGGGGATAATTTGGAACAGAAGGCTTTGAAAGCAAGGCTCAGTGTTGAAAAATTACTCATGCATATATTTTGTAAATAAAAAGCCTTAATTTAAAAAAATTAAAAGAAATAATTTTTTCTGTAGGCACTGCTTTAGCTGCATTTCATAAAAAAATAATAAAATAAAATGAATGCCTATATATAATCATAAAAACATAAAATACTCCATAAACATTAAAGTATCATATAAATTTTTTAAAAAAGGAAAATATAATAGACAAATTTTCATGAAAAAGCCCAAGTTAAAGCTATGTAAAAAATGTCCTGTGTTATTAATAATTAGAGAAATGAAAAATTGTAATATGTCTGAGGTTGTAGCTTATAAACAGTAGATGAGAAGAGATAAAGGAAAAAATGCTGCAGGAGAAAATGTTGTAGAAATACTGATATTAATGTACTGTTAGTTGAATTGTGAGATAGTCTAGCAATTATGGAGAGCAATTTCAGACATATATATCCCAAAGTATACTGTGTATATGTATATACTTAAATCATGAATATCTTTCATCCAGTGACACATTAAGCCTATATGTGAAAGAGAGGACACACGAAAATAAAAATAGTTAGAAATGCTTCAGTTGGTGGGGGGGAGAGGGCCACAAGGCCAAAGATACCAATGTATTCATCAATTGGATAGCAGCTGAACAAATAATGATATATAAATAAAGAACAATCCTAATCTGTTCCAAGATGTTATGAAAGATGCTTTTCAGAGAAACTCAGGAAGAGTGATATCAATTTAAGTAGAGTGAAGAAAACAGGACCAGGAAAACATTTTTTTTACAGCATTTTAAGGACATTTTTTTTTTTACATTTAAAAATATGACCAATGCAATGACCAACTTTGATTTCAGAGTACAATTGACTGAGCAGATACCTCCTTAAAATAGGTGATGAATTAAAAATGTAGAAAAATGTGTAATTTAGAATAAACAATGACAGTTATGAATTTTAATTAATCACTAAATTCATGTCTATGGAGTTAATTGTATGAGTTTCTGTAATAGAGTTTGTATGTGTTTAGAATCCTAAATATGAAGGGTTACAATCTGGGAAGGAGGGAAATAAGGAAAACAAGTGGAAGATCAATCACTTGTCAGGAGATATTTTGTCTAGCACTGGATGTCTCTGTTGTCAAGTGGTATCAGGCATGAGACTTTCCAAAGGATGTGGTTCAACTCAGTTTCCCCAAGACTCTGGGATCTTGCAAGTCAGCATGATTTAATAAAATTTAAATCCACCGTAAAACCCTGCTTTAAAACAATCACAGTTTTAGTTTAGTTTGCATCAATGCACCCTGTGTAATCAATTGCATAAATCCCTGCTCTGAATGTTTGATTAATTTCTTTGGCTACTGAGAAGCCATTGATCATTGCTCATTGGCAACATTGGCTTTGATAACAAATTGAACATGCTAAAAATTAAAATCATGGGCCTCAGTTTTTCTTGATTGCATATTTTTATCACAACCACAAAAAGATACATTTTTGGGCAGAGACAATGTGGGAATTGGTTTGGTTTGGTATGCATGGTTTTGTTTCTGGTTTTGTTTTGCTTTCAAAAGGGGGAAGTGCTGGGAAGGAAAGAAAATGAATGCTTATTAACAGAAAAACAAAATAAAATGAAGATTAAAAAAACATTTTGCTGTTGTATAAATTGCTTTCCTGGTTCTGTTCATTTTATCTTGCAACAATTGATATGTGTCTTCAGACATTTTGGTCCTTTTTAGACTTGCTACTATCACTTGTTTCTTTGTGTTTTAATTTTTTTAACAGATTTTATTTGTAAGACATTCTTTGTAAAGTTCTCTTTAAAATGTAATGTTCTTTGTTGATGTTTTCTTAGGGTCTCTGGAGGCAGCCTTAGTTTCAGTTCAATAATCACTACATGAGAGCAGCCAGGTGTTAAAATCCAAATCCTTTATTATCTCTTTCAAAATCTTGTCTCCTTTCCTGGGCTCGGATTAGCTTTCTTAGAGGCCTACATCTCTCCTTGGTTCCCAGAGCTTGAGTTTCTGCCTCCTTTTCTGCCCTTTGAATCTCTCCAAATCCACAGGTTTGTGCTTCAGCCTCCAGCCATCACAAAGGTGGACAATGGAATGAATCTGTCTCAGCCTCCAAGAACTCCTAGTGCACTTGTCTTTTTCTGGACTTGAGAGCTTCTTGCTTATATGCCCCACACTGAATACAAACCAATCATTATATAACTAGGAAACCATTATTTGTTGTAGGATCAAATCAATGCTAAACTAGATTTAAACATGTCTCCTTAATTCCACCTACTTGCTTCAAGTTTTGGCCCATAACATCTCCTTGTAGGATTAAATCAGTGATATGAACCATGCTAAATCAGATAACTATTGTCTCTATCAATTCCACTGACTTAGTACCTTGTAAAGTACCTTGTTTCAAGTTCAGAATTCTGGCCCATAACATCTCTTCTCCTTGAAAATTAACTTTAAAATGGCCAAAACAGATACAACTTGTCTTGAAGCCCATTCATCCTTTTGCTCTTAGTATATAAAGCACAGGATAATAAATCAAAGCAAGAGACTCATTCTGTTAAACATCTCCAGACTACAAACTGTTCTCTGTCTGGAGAGAGGGGAACAGGAACAAGAATTTACATGTCCATGGGAAATATTAAGAACGGTGCTGAGTATAAAACTGGTTTTCCCCAAGCTTATACTATTTTCCCTAGGAGAAAATGAACTTCCCTAATTTCTCCTGGCTCCACAGAAGCCCAATCAGTCAGTGATCCTCTTTATCCACTCAGGATAAGGTCTAGCACATCAGGCAGTGAAGGTGTTGATTGAAAAATAACAATAACAGTTCAATCAATTGACAATTATTTCTCAGGCACCTACTATGTTTCAGGCAACTATCCTAGATGCTAGACATATAAACACAACCTTTCTGGGCAAGGTTTGAAGATCAGAGTCCAGAGGGGTAACTAAAAAAGCACAACTCAGCTCATGTCAACTATTGCTTACAGCCATCATTAAATTTTAATTTTGCAACAAATGAAATTAATTTGCTTCTTGTCCCATTAAAAGCCAACTGAGTCACTGACAGATTTGTATGAACACACTTAAAACCAAAAGTAAAATATATATAAAGCAGAATTTGTGAAAATATTCTAAACATGGTCATTTATATGTTGTTGTATATAGCTCTTCTGCCTAGGCATTTATCATTCAATTATGTAAATCATACTTTTTATAATTGTGAAGCATAATACTCTTTCCTAATAATGCTTCTGCAATTAAGTTTGTTAACAAAAGGATTGTGCTTTCATTGTTATGATTTTTAACTAATAAGAAGCATTCATCACCATTTTCAGGACTACTTAGTAATGTTGTTGATAATTATAGAAATGGTACAAGGTACATAGGGTTATATAGTAAAGAAGATCTAAGTTTATATCCAATATCAAATATTCTCCAAATGTGTGTTTCTTGACAAATCATAAAACCTTTCTCAGTATTTGATCTGTAAAATGGGGGAAATAATAGTAGCTCCCTCACCACTAGAATGTGGTAAGAATTAAATGAAATTTACATATGCAAACTATTTTAAAACCTATGTAAATAGTAATTATTATTATAAGACTATTCTCAGCAAGATTTTACTTGGGAGTGGTTTTGAGTTCAAAGCAGTTTCCCCAAGTTAGGTACAATTTTGCCTAGGAGAAAATGAACTTCCTTAACTTCTCTTGGCTCAGCAGATGCCCAATCACTCAATGTTTCTCTCCAACCACTCAGGATAATATCCAGTCTAGCAAACAATTAGGCATAGCTTAGCTGAGGCTCCAAGTGCCAAAAACTCGGGCTAGTGATGTCATCTTTTACTTGTCATTAAGACTTGTACATGTTTCCACCCTGGGCTTGGAAGATTGACTTTTCAATAAAGGATCTAGGCAAACCAATATAATAGCCCCCTTTCCCCAACTTCAGGAACAATTCTATATTTGACTGTAGCCTTTGGTTACCTGGGTAGGAGAGGAACAGCTTTTAAAAACAATTCAGATGTGGACCAAGTAGCTTTCTCACCAGATAGAGAAGAAAGTGCTAAATAATAAAGAATTATAGAATGATTAGACAGTAATCAAATAATTTATTACTATTAGATATGTTAGGAAGATAATATTCAATTTTTGCATGTGCTGCTCTTTACCAAGCCAAGACAATTTAACATTCTGCAGAATTTTCTTGCTGATTTTTAATTTCTGTTTTTCTTTCTCTGCCTATTTTTCTTTTTCAGTTACTGAATAATGTTCTGACTGAAGACCTCTCATAAGAATGGGGCCTTGACTTATGCCCTAATTGTGACTAAAGGCTTTGCAGTAACAAGTTGAGGTATAGGTAAAACCTGCAGGTGTTTGATTATCTTAGATAAATTTATATTCCCTTTGTGTCCCCCCCCTCCCTGTTGGGGTCCTCAGCTAGTGCAGACTGCTGATACCAGCTCAAGTCTGAGCACTTACATTATTGTGACCTCTACAACTTTCGGATGACTCTCCGAATATGACAGAGCAGTCTGCCACCACTTATGCTGTTAGAGAAGCTTTATTGCTTGGTTACATCATCTTGTCCCTTCTTCTGCTTCCTCTCTCCCTTTGCTATCCTGTACTTACACCCCTCTCATCTCCCTTGCCAACGGGCCCCAACAAGACGTATGTATTTAGCTCATGTATCCAGGAGCCCAACTCCTGAGAAGATGGGGGCTATCTCAGTTTGGTGCATGCTGGATGCCTGTCCTGGCGTGTCCAGAATGTGTACCTCGGACCTTTAGTCAGTGAGGCAGAACTCACACCGGAAGCCTCAACATCCATTCCCAAGAGTGAGCTGAGATCCAACCAGCCAAAGACCACAAGGGTAAAGTTTAGACTTATCTTTTCCTTTGCAAATAGGGCATTATGTGCAAGGTACACAATGAAGCGTCTCTAGATTAATGCACACTTGTTATTCTGTTCCCTAGCATTCTTGTTGTTAGGTTCCCTAGCACCTCTCCTTTTCATTAAGAGCATTAAGTGTGAGCCATTGGCTAGTATTTTAGATATAAGCCTGGACTCCCCCAGCCAATGGGAGAAAAGGGCAGAAAGGGGTGGAGGCTTCTGCATTAGGGTCCATATACTACTGCATTTGCAGCTTGTACTTTACACACTGCTGAGGACACCTTGGCTGTTGGGAGTGGCCCTTTCTCATGAGATTGTAATAAATCCTTGTGGCTTTTGAGCTCTGATTTTCATCTGGGTAAGAGTCACTGTCCCACATAGTTTCCATCTCTCCTCCTCTCTCCATGAAACCTATTCCCTTGGCACCAGCTCACAACTGCTGCTGTAATTACAATCACCTTGGCATAAGCATTTGTTTTTATTTTGTTCACAGATAATTGTGCACTCAATGTCGTCTAAGATGCAACCAAGTGTGGATCAATTCTCTGCTGTGTCTGATAACTTCTGTCCTAACAATTAACAAGAAGAAAACATAGTTGCTCCATCAGCCAGCACCACACCATCCATATGTGGAAACATTGTTCCAGAAAACGGAGAAGATTTGAATGCTGTGGATGAATTTTCTTATCTTGCCATTGATTATGAAATTGCTACACTCTTTGCCAAAGCTACATCACTGAGGGAAAGATTGGGAGATAAGACATATTAGACTGATTATCAAACTGTTGTGCTTGCCTTGTTTCTGTATGTCTGTGAAATTTGGACAGTATATCAGCACCATGCCAGGAAATGGAATCACTTCCATTTAAATTGTCTTAAGAAGAATTTGGGGCTCCCATCAAGTAGGACAAAATATCAGACGCAGAGGTCCTTTCTCAAAGTAAACTGCCAAGTATCCAAACTACTGCAGAGTGTGACTCTGTGGAGCTGACCACATTGTTCTGAATGCCTTACGGACACTTGCCAAAAAAAAAAAATTATGTACAGCTCACACAGGGTAAGCACTCACAAGGTGGCCAGAAAAAGCAATAGAGAGATACTCTCAAGGATTCTCTCAAGAACTTTAGAATTAATTCTATGACATGGGAGACACTGGCCTAGGACCACTTAGCATGGTGTACTCTCATCAGAAAACTGTGCTCTGTGAGCAAAACAGGATTGAATTAGCCCCAAAGAAGCAGGAGATCAACAGAGTTAGAGATACCATCTTAGATGTTCATGAGGATTATTTGTGTCTGGCCTGTGGCACAGGATTCCAAGGTTGTATTGGTCTGGTCAGCCATAGTTGGACATGCTAACTTGACATGAAGTCATTTTGTAATGTCATTTTGGTCTTCTTTGAAAATGAGGACAAAACCTATTACCTCTGGCACCTTACAATATTCTCAAGGTCAGTGCCAGGGGAAATATCCAGAAAAGTCAAAGGAAATCTAGAGGATATAGCCAAACTCTAGCTAATGGAGCCTGCACTCTACTCTATATGGGAAGCCTCTCACAACTTTACTAGAATCATCTAAGGAACATTTCTCCAATTATTATCACCATCATTGTCATCTGACTAACATTTACATAGTGCTTACTACATGCCAAATTCTGTGCTAAGCACAGAATGATATCTCATATGTAAATATAGCCAGGAAATGGTATTGGAAATTTGTCAGCTAGGAGAGCAGCAATAGAAAACAGACAGAAGTGTTGCTGAGTGATTTCTTCTTGGAATTCTTGTGGACAATAGTGATAGAAAGCTGCTTGTCACTTTGAGACTTGAACAGAAATATTCTAGTTCCCAATTAGAGGTCTCAGGGAAGAGGTGGCAAGTCTATTAAAAGGACACAATGTTTCTGGAGCTTCTAAGGAGGCAAACAGACGTTGCAAAGCATTTGCTGTAAAGGTCTGCATTAGGAATGATGGAATAAGGGAGGAATGAAGGAAGATTTAGGGAAGGATCAGGGAGATGCCTAGGTGAGAACAAACTTACATGTGCCTACAAGACTAGTTGCATCAGGTATAATGCCATGATTCCCTATCTTAGATATGTTAACAAGACCTCTTTTTGTCTATGGTTATGATTGATAATGAGAACTTGATGGACTTATTTCATCATTTACATTATTCCTGATAATTTTTCTCTTTTGCAATTCACCTTTTAGAGCTGTTTTACAGTTTGCTCTAGAAGATTGTGTGAAAAGAGGAGCAAGAGAAGGATGTGAACTCAAGAAGGAGAAGCTAATGAACTGTGAAGTTAATTTGGAAGACTAAATTCTAAAGAATTTTGGAAAAGGCCAAAAGTTTGAAAGATAATAATAAAGAAATTCAGGAAGCTTTAAGAAATTGATTTGACTTGAGCTGGAGGAGAAAGGCTCCATCTTTAGGAGGAAAAGAAAGTGAGCCCAAAGAGTAGTATTGGAAGAGTTGGAAGTAGACATAAGGAGGAAGAAGAGAAGGAATCCAACTGAAAGAGGAGGAGAAGACATTTTAAAAGATAAG